>NW_007377578.1:287876-306069 GCF_000475195.1 Diaphorina citri
AATGAAAAAACACAAAAAAAAAAAAAAGGGGGGGGGGGGGGTATGTGCAAACAGATTTTCGAGTACCCTTTCTTCCCTACCTCGAAATTTTCCATAATGACCCTGATAACACAAGTGTGCAACAAAGTAACAAACAAAACCAACTGTGTTTCATGTCACATACACAATGGTATAGCATCCTGCCTCATAGACCAAGCAGAAAGGAATGTGGTCAGGCTTTCCAATCCAATGATTTTCCATGCTAACCAGTTGGACCAACACAAACTAATGGGAAATACGAGAACATTGTATCCACATTGGGAATGTAATGGATAAGGAAAACTAGAAGGTCACAGGACCATTCTTGCAGAGTCTATCACACACAGATGAATACCTATCTAATATACAAAAATGAATGTGTGTGTTGTGTGTGTGTGTGTGTGTGTTGTGTGTGTGTGTGTGTGTTGTGTGTGTGTGTGATGGGTGTGTGTGGTGTGTGTGTATGTGTGTGTGTGGGGGGGGGGGGGGAAGCAATCGCCCTATTTATAGTTCAACCAGACCTATTTACTCGTATATCTATCGGTATATGTCCGTCTCCTGTCGGTGTCCTGGGTAACATTACTGTCCTCCTGTCAGCGCCAGGTCCCTCTAATAAAAATTTACGACTTGTGCAGTTTGTACCACATACAGGTTAAGTAAACAAAAATCCTTGTCCAAGATGGTCCTTTTTTAGCCCAACACCTTACCCTTACCAGACTAGAATTCAATAATTTTACTCTACAAGTTAGCTCTCCTTGACTTCTAGTGACATGTTAAGACATACTGAATGTCCCTACTCATGTTCAAAAGACATTATTTAAGAAATCAGAATCTTGGTTTAGATTGTTTGCTTTCACCCTGTAGGCACTCTCCCATGCCATGTTCTACTTTCTAAAATATTCATAATTTCTGACAGGTCAATAACACAGACAAGAGAGACCACCCTGAATCTACAAACGTTGGTAGTTCTTTGTTTACATTTTTTTGAGCAAATTATACAGGGTCTGCTGAGGGCCAGTTTTGGTCCAAGAGAGATAAATTCTGTTCTGAATTTTTGAGATGTAAACAGAAGAGAGGAATATATGTTCATTAAAACCGCTTCAGAATTCTAAAGGATGATCCCATATTATGACTACTATTCTGAAATATCTGAAACAAGAATAGCTAACATATTTAGCCCTTCTAATGAAACAGATAGCAGTCTGGAAAAAAGATAGTGGGTAGAAGTTTATCAAAACCTGAATAGATCAGGTACCCTATGATAACATGCAAACTGACAGGGATCATCTTACCTTACAGGTTGCGTGAGTACGACGGCCTCTCCCTTCTCCTTCTAGATCTTCATCATCCAATGCTAAAATGGAACAACAAATTAACATTAAAAGTATATTCTACTCTCTTCTTCGCCTTTTCCCGTGTACAGACGGGGTCGGCGTTGTTCGTCAGCCTCTCAATCCCTAACTAGGGTGATTGCTTTGGGTTGACATTTGGTTTTGGCTACAAATTTTACGAGCGGATGCCCTTCGCACTCAACCTTTGCTATTTCTTTAGCAAGGGGAATTCAGGCTGGTATACTCCCTGTTCAAAGTCCCCTAGCCAGATTAGACTGGTCTACTCCGTGTTTAACGTCCCCCAGCCAGACATAATCCTTATGCTGATTAAAATGTAAGATTTTGTTTTTTTTGGTAGGATGATAATATCAATAGGAGAGTACTTACCCAAATCTGCATCATCACCCCAGCCCTGTACATCTACTTCAGTGGCAGCCAGACTACTGTCAATGTTATTGATGACGTCACTCTTCATCAGTCCAGCACCTGAAATCAATTCAGGATCAAGATTGTTATGTAAAACTTAGGATAATCCCATATTATGACTACTATTCTGAATTCTGAAACAAGAATAGCTAACGTCTTTAGCCCTTCTAATGAAACAGATAGCAGTCTGGCAAATTAGAGAGTGGGTAGAAGTTTATCAAAACCTGAATAGATCAGATATACCCTATGATAACATGCAAACTGACAGGGATCATCTTACCTTACAGGTTGAATTTTTGAGAGTTCCAAATCAAACGAGCTACAAAAGAAACTTTGTACAGAAAGCTGTTGAATATGCAGTAAAATATTCAAGGATTAAAGACTTTTTAAAGAAATTATTTTATTTTAATTAAAAATTAAATAAAATTTGCGTTAAAAAATTCCCAAATCACAACCGCCACGAAACTTTCTCCAATCAGCTGATCACAATGAAACCTCTTTGTAAAAATCAAAAAATCTTTAAAAGGACATTTCACACGATGCGCGAATGCAAGGAGGTTCGAAATCACTAGAAAAACGATAAGTGCAGCCAAAAATAGGGTCGGTTCTAGTTGGTACAAAAGCAAGAATGAAACTTTTCCCCCCTTGAGTCCATCACCTACATTTTACTATGGCCAGTTTTTTATTAATCACTCAAGTTGAGCAAAGGTTCGCGCTATTAGTATCTGGAAAGGTGGCCATCTGGGCACTTAACACGTGTAATAGCCTAATAGTAACTAGCTACCTTTGGTGGGAGTGAGAAATCTTTTCAGGAATGGTCTTCGAGAAACTTTTGGCACAGTACATAATAAGAGAAAGGTCAAACTTTCTTGACTTGGCGGGGCGGAGCGCTACCGCGCTCCTTAATAATGTCACAATGAGATAGAATATAAATAATCCAATAAACATTAAATTTTATTACAATAAATGATAGTTCAGTAAATGATTTTATTACAATAAAAATCGTACTATAGTTTAAGGACAGAATTGGTTAGGAGTTAGGATAGCTTCCTCAATACTGGGTTCGAACCCCCAGTGGGCTGGATATTTTCTTCAGAAATTTATATTAGTACATACCTAGGTGCTTATCTATCGCATCAACAACCAACAAACACAGATTTCGATGAAAAGCAATATAGCACAAGTTGACTTCTGCAAAAAGTTGCTATCTGTTTACTAACAGAAAGTCACAGGAAGGACTCTCGCGGAAGCCAACCTGCACAATATTTTATTGCCAGAGTACACATCGCTCATAGTTTATTTCTAATTTCCAAAGGTGTGTCCAAACATAGTCGAACGACATTAGACATTAGGTGTGTCGGCGGCGCGAACGACCTACTGTCCGTAGTGTTAAAGCGCCTAAAAGGAAAAGGAAAAAAAAAAACAAAAAAACAATCGACGGGCCGCCGATCTACCTCGATCGATGGCCGTTGTCTATATGTGTACACACCTTTACAGAGCTGCAGGTCTGGTTTATTTCTTACATATCTGCAGCCCGTACGCATTCCGATGTGTATCGATCACACTCACTGTACACACCGCACACAGTTCACCCTTATACTTGGGAAGATAGCTCGCACCACAGTACACACATGCCTCGCTCTCACGCCCGTGATAGATGGGGGTGTAGCTGCGCGCGCAGATTTGGAACGGATTGTGTTCGTCGTAGTCGATGGTGTGTTCGTCCGTGGGATTCGCGTTGCAGATCGCCAACAGTTTGCGCGCTTGCGTGGCCACCTGAGGAGAGAGAATAGAATGGAATTAGAATTCAGAATAGAATAGAATGGAAGCAGAATATGTTGTTGTAGTAGCGACTAGCGACCCTCTCGATGGTCGGTTCTTCGCACCGGGATGATCTGGAACTTCGCAAGGATCTCCATTATTTATTTATTTTATTTTTTAAGTTTCCATTTATTGGTTTTTCAGAACAAATCTCTCATCAAAATAAATTGTTAACAAATGGTATACCCATCCGTAAAAGCCGGAGCTTGTGCCACGGATGGGAGAGTTCATTAAATATAATTTCAGTTTCATTTCTCTTATAGTACCAGAATATGTTGTTGTAGTACGGACTAGCGACCCTCTCGATGGTCGGTTCTTCGCCACCGGATGATCTGGAACTTCGCAAGGATCTCCAGGCAAGGACCATTTAAACCCACTCGCAGCATCACTGTCACGCATCGGAAGCAGACGTGTAGCCAGTGGATCGTGTCGTGCGGCATCCCGGAGTTTTTTCGTCTGCTGTTTGGGAGTTCCGGAGTGCCACTGCAGCTCGTGAGGGCAATTGACGACTATTTATCGGTGGCGACCAGTGGCGGAGGTTGGCGTGTAAAAAGATTGCTGAAAACTGGAAATTGATTGCAAAGGAGCACTTAGTATGCTTGTGTATCCACACGTTTTGGGGACAAAGCTTGTTTAAACAAATATTTGATGAGAAAAAACGAGAACGAAAGAGAGAGCCAGGGAGGGAAGAGAAAGGTGATCAAGAAGAGAAGTTTTACCTCCATACTAGGTCCAAGTCGAGAAGTCTATGGCGGCAAAACTGGACGTTAAGTCTTGTAATTCTATGTTCTGGCGTCTTGGGAAGAACAACAAATCTAGGTAGCGGTCGCTTCAACGTCAGAATTTGGCTGAACAGGTTGCAATTTTGCCGTGAGTGGAAATAAGGCCCGCCAGCTCGCAGATTCGAACCTGGGAACTCTCGTTTGGATTTGAGTTGTTCTTTCGGTAGGTTTCCATTTGAAGACCTGCGGTAGAAAAGGTGGGAGTTGAGTATTAAAGAATTAATAATCTTCTTCTTCTTCTTCGCCTTTTCCCGTGTACAGACGGGGTCGGCGTTTTTCGTCAGCCTCTCCATCAGCTCTAAATAGGGTGATTGTTTTGGGCTGACATTTGGTTTTGGCTACAAATTTTACGAGTGGATGCCCTTCGCACTCAACCTTTGCTATTTCTTTAGCAAGGGAAATTCAGGCTGGTATACTCCCTGTTTAAATTCCCCCAGCCAGACAAAGCTGGTCTACTCCCTGGTTAACATCCCCCAGCCAGACAATCAATTGACAATCTAAACATACTAAACTAAAGAGCTACACATAACATACACAACTGGAAAAGTAGATAACCCATTTTGTCTCTCACGTACCGACAATATACTCCTTGCAAATGTTGATAATCTGTTTCGCCTCCTCGATTTCTTTCTTGGTCGTCACCACTAGCAATGGAATGCATATGAGTACATTTCTTAGCTTCTCAATAGCGTCTACGAATTTGCCACTGGTCGTCAGTTGGTAGCATTGTTGTATTTTGGCTATCAGCTGCTCAACCAAAGTACATCAAGAACTTTAGAGAATTTCGAATATCTTCAGGCAAAACGAATATCTCCTCTCAGAAACCAAGTTGTTCACTTGACCTTATGCCACATGATTATAAGCTAGTATCTCTACTTCCAAGGTCCCTATGATATCATTCCATGGTATATCAAGTTAGATCTCGAGATATTAGTGTACAGTTATCAATGAGATGCTATGACCAGTGCAGGGAGAAGAGAGACAATATTCATAAACAAAGAAGTTTGCTATTTGTGGGAGTTCTCTTTGATACCGGGACCTGGGAAGAAGAGATTGCATCATTGTAAAGGTGTGTCGAGGTGAATCTACATATGTTATTGAGGCAGTGTAGACGGTTCAGCCGACATCGATCGATGACCGGTCGACTATGTGTGGAAAACCTTAATAACTTTGATTTGAATCTACCATCATTATGATGTAATTATAACAAATGTGCTTATTTACACTGCTTCAGTTAGCACAAAAAATCTCGAAATCGGAAAAATCGACTCAGGACTTAGGAGGTGTTATTTTGGCCGCGACATAATTATATGAAATAAAATTTGCTAAAAGTTTAAGGGGAGTGGGAGAAAAGTTGAGTAGTAAATGTCGAAAAACCATGATGTATTTCAGGTTAATATAATCATGAAACTCTGTTTCGTGTTAATATAGGCCGGGCGGCGCTTCGTACTCTTAACGTTCGCGCGCCTCCCGGCACGCTTAATATGAAATACATAGTTCCAATTCTCCACTCACCTTTTCTAGTGGGGAATGCCGTGACTGGAGCCAGCAGGGGTAGCGTAGAATAAGCAGTGCGGGATTGCAAATAACTATTGAGGAACATCTGTCTGTAGGGGAGGAAGTTCTTGACTCCAATCTGATCGTGCAGTAGCTTGAAAGCCGTTTCGAACGAGCCTGAGGGATACAGATAAATAATACATTGAAACTGTTTTTGCGTCAGGATTGCTTACGTGGTGAATTGCGTGAATAGCTAATTACTTGATTTATTGATAGATTCTGACGTAACTTTGTGAAGATTCATCTTGAAAAGAAGAACACAATAGCTTGAAGAGTAAAAATTACTTGATTGTTTTTTAAAAGCCAGTCTAGTTAGCGTGGACGGTAGAGAACTTTATCCTAAATAGATAAGGTTCGTCCTCGGAACGGCTGGCTTTCTCGTCCTCTTTTTGTCTTTAATTTTTCATGACAATAAGACCTCCGTTGTTACATGTCCCTCTATCAAACTTCTAAAAAAAGTTAATTAGCGGGGATTTTATTGAACATTTTAAAGTCGTAATTTTTCACCACGTAATTTTTAAAGCCGGTGAACAGGTATTACTTTACCTGCCAGAATATGATCTATGGGGAGGATGTCTGTAGGGGAGGAAGTTCTTGACTCCAATCTGATCATGCAGTAGCTTGAAAGCCGTTTCGAATGAGCCTGAGGGATACAGATAAATAATACATTGAAACTGTTTTTGCGTCAGTATTGCTTACGTGGTGAATTGCGTGAATAGCTAATTACTTGATTGTTTTTTAAAAGCCAGCCTAGTTAGCGTGGACGGTAGAGAACTTTATCCTAAAACTTGCTTGGTTTACCTCGACAAAAGGAACGACATAAGGTTCGTTCTCGGAACGGCTAGCTTTCTCGTCCTCCTTTTGTCTTTAATTTTTTCATGACAATAAGACCTCCGTTGTTACATTTCCCTCTATCAAACTTCTAAAAAAAGTTCATTGACGGAGATTTTATTGAATATTTTAAAGTCGTAATTTTTCACCACGTAATTTTTAAAGCCGGTGAACAGGTATTACTTTACCTGCCAGAATATGATCTATGGGGAGGAATGTTACCACACTCCAGTGCTAGGGTAAGTCGAGTGCGATCATCCTTAACGAAGTGAAGCGCTACTTCCGGATATCCTGTGAGGGAGAGGTAAGTAGAATAGAATGGAATATACCTTGTTTATCTTGCCCGAATAGGACTGAAAAATCCCTTCACCCCAGCAGTCTAAACAAGGTCTCGTATATTTGATGGGTTAAAATGCATACATGTATGTAGGTATCAGTAACAATTCAAAAGAAAAGAATAAGTAGGGGTTTTTCAAGAGCTTTGATAGAGGGAACTGTGCGTGCTGAGGTCTTATCGCCTCGAAATCGAAGAGAGAAAGAGGGCACGATAGGAAAAAGCCAGCCTGTCCAAGAACGAGCCTTACTTGTTTAGGACAAAGTTCAACCCGGGCGGGAATGGAACCCATAATCTAGCGCTTACAAGGCAGGCGCGCGGCCCTCCAAGCTACAATTCAAAAGAAAAGAATTTTCAAGAGCTTTGATAGAGGGAACTGTACGTGCTGAGGTCTTATCGTCCGAAATCGAAGAGAGAAAGGGGACAGGATAGGAGAAAAACAGGCGTTCCGAGGACGAACCTTACTTGTTTAGGATAAAGTTCAACCCGGGCGGGAATGGAACCCATAACCTAGCGCTTACAAGGCAGGCGCGCTGCCCTCCAAGCTAATTAGGCTGGTAATCATTAAAATTCACCTTTCCAGCGAACTAGGCTGCTAACAACACTTTCATCTTACCTTTCTGTTGTAGATACGCAATGATGCTCTGACCTACGAGTCGACTATTGCGTACAATGTGCAGCACTTCTTCATACTTGTGATTGATGAGTGCCAGCTTGAATTTGAACTCGGTAGGATCAATACGAAGTACATGAGGCGAACATTCTCTGTCCAAGTAGTACACCTGATTTCCTGAAATAGTAAACATGTCTTGTCAATAATGCAATCACTAGAGAAAGAGATCTGCAAAAATCCCTTGCATTTTTTGGTCTTTTGATGAAAATCTGTCTATTCTAAAGGCTCGCCACTTTTTCACAAGAAGTTGTTTGAACTGGTCTGTTTAACGTCCCCCAGCCAGACATAATCCTTATGCTGATTAAAATGTAAGATTTTGTTTTTTTGGTAGGATGATAAAATTAATAGGAGAGTACTTACCCAAATCTGCATCATCACCCCAGCCCTGTACATCTACTTCAGTGGCAGCGAGACTACTGTCAATGTTATTGATGACGTCACTCTTCATCAGTCCAGCACCTGAAATCAATTCAGGATCAAGATTGTTATGTAAAACTTCCAGGAAATTTTCCTATGTATGGTACTCAGAGATGTGCGAACCGCAAAATGCAAAATGGAAAATGTAAAATGCAAAATGTAAAATGTACATTTACATTTTACATTTCAAATTGGTTTTGAAAAAGCATTTTGCATTTTACATTTTAAATGCTTTTTTTGACCCATTTTACATTTGAGGCAAAATGCTTTTTTTAAAAATGCTTTTTTGAAAAAAAATCATGATTTGGCCCAAAACTCCCAGTAGAAAACAGGGTCTCCACTCCAAATTTTTAAAAATCACTAGATTCAAGGAAAAGAAATCACTAGATTCTTAAATTCTCCCAAATGGTAGTTTATTCGTGGTTTTTGAGGGTAGAAGTCTCATATAATATTTTTTATAGTGAAAAATCCTCTATAGACAATGGAAAAACTGGTTAACTTTTTTACTTTCTGCCAGGGTGTCTACCAGACTGGAAAACCCTCCATCTTGCGGTTACAGATGTGAAGCGTGTGCTTGGATAGGAGAGCCAGGTGAGTCATGTCGGGAGACCAAACCTGAAGGGGAGACATAAATAATGAGAGTTTTTGACGGATGGGTATACCATTTATATGAATTTTGCGTTCTGATGTGTGTGCTTGGACAGGAGGGCCAGGTGAGTCATATCGGGAGACCAAACCTGAAGGGGAGACATAAATAATGAGAGTTTTTGACGGATGGGTATACCATTTATATGAATTTTGCGTTCTGATGTTATTATGTTGTAAAAATAACTAATGGAACTTGATAAATTAAATTAAATTCCACTCATATTTGGTTTTAATGGTATAATTCAAATCAAGGTACTTGAGAAAAAAATTCTACATACATTCAGTCGAGAGAAGAAAAAACAATCTGCATAAATATGGTAGGTACCTTCTTATTCATGTGAATGTCCTAATATCTAGCTTGTTTTTTTTTTTTTTTTTTTTTTTTTTTTCCTTTTTAAAATCTGCATAAATATGGTAGGTACCTTCTTATTCATGTGAATGTCCTAATATCTAACGTGTTTATTTTATTTTCTACCTATCTTATTTTTCTTTTAAGGAGAAGAGCTCCTTTTTTACCAGGGAGGTCTTGAATGTCCCTAGATTTTTCCTTGTGTCTCTACGTAGAGAGTTCCACCCACCAAATTTGTTACACATAGATGAAAATGAAGGAATATAGGTATGACTGAAGATCTATTATATCTTTAGTAGCTTTGTATCGAATGAATTTTTATTATAGAGCTCACTGGCTCTTATAAAACAATTATATCAATATCAACTCACCACATGTCTACACTTGGCCACTTTGACCTGAGCCAGAGCACGTTTCTGCTGAACATCAAACAGAATCACATGGTCCGCCTCCCGACACAACAGAGCCCCGGTACCCGCGTAGAATATCTCCTCACCTTTATTATAGAGCTCACTGGCTCTTATACAACAATTATACATCAATATCAACTCACCACATGTCTACACTTGGCCACTTTGACCTGAGCCAGGGCACGTTTCTGCTGAACATCAAACAGAATCACATGGTCCGCCTCCCGACACAACAGAGCCCCGGTACCCGCGTAGAATATCTCCTCACACCCCACTGAACTCATCTTTTTCGTCACCTGAAAATGGAATTGAATGGAATATGATAGTTCTTATTATTTAAAAGTTAAGGGTTTACACAGTACAGAACTTTTCAGTACAGTCATCGTAAGGAACTTAATTTTTAGTAAAATACTTCGTCTATCATCATTCCAGAGGGCAACGTGCTTACGTGCAATTGTCCCTTTGGATGGCCAGAGAAATTTTCTGAACCAAGTACTGACGCGAGCGAGGATCACCAGAAAATCAATATCAAAACTTACCACATGTCTACACTTGGCCACTTTGACCTGAGCCAGGGCACGTTTCTGCTGCACATCAAACAGAATCACATGGTCCGCCTCCCGACACAACAGAGCCCCGGTACCCGCGTAGAATATCTCCTCACACCCCACTGAACTCATCTTTTTCGTCACCTGAAAATGGAATTGAATGGAATATGATAGTTCTTATTATTTAAAAGTTCTTCACTGCATATTATGTTGTTTTGAAGAGCTTTGAAGTTGTCTCAAGGGCAGTCCTTGTTATTTTGAACTGTACGGGGAGTGGCGACCCCGAGGCACCCGAGCAAGTGATTGGTGTAGACTGGTTGGTGATCTACATCTGTTACGTCCAACTCTCTTTTCTGCCTCCCTGTATCATTAGCGTCCATCTTACTCCGTTTCTCACTCATTTTACAGCTTACGGCTTCTGTATTTATTTATTTTACAAAAGGAAATCTCTATTTCTCTGTTCTCTCACCTTCAAAGAAGCTCTTGGACACAGTCAGCAGGGGCCAGTTGGTTTCAGCCTCGGCTACAGGGGCCGGTGGTCGCAACAGTTGAGCCTCGGGATGTACGGTCGGTAGGGTGGCGTTCGGGTCCGCAGTTCGCAGGTTCGATTCGAGCTCGGCCGCCTCTTCGGAGAGTCCGTGAGTAGCGGCGGTCAAATAGGCCAGGGAGGTTTGGCCGCATGACTTGAGGATCTTGATACGCTCGCCTACTTCACCTGGAATAATGAAACCGATTCGATTATTTCTCATCTACCGACCGAAGTGAAGTCTACATAATTTTTATTGTATTTATAAGTGTAACTGGGGGACAATAAACAGGGACTAGACCAGCTTAGTCTGGCTGGGGGACTTTAAAGGGAGGTATACCAGCCTGAATTCCCTTTGCTAAAGAAATAGTAAAGGTTGAGTGCGAAAGGTATCCACTATCCACTCGTAAAATTTGTAGCCAAAATCAAATGTCAGCCCAAAGCAATCATCCTAGTTAGGGCTGATTGAGATGTTGACGAAAAACGCCGACCCCGTCTGTACACGTAAAAAGGCGAAGAAGAAAAAAGAAAAATAGTGTAATAAGAAGAAACCTCTCCCCATCCTACCCAATAACAAAGCAGCTTGGTATTGTCCACTAATATCACGTCGGATCTCAGCAATCTTCATCATCTTCTTCAACTTCTCCAGATTGCCAGTGATCAGATACAGGAAGGCCAACTTAAGGAATTTTAATTGTGTTAAGCATAAATGATTGTCACAAAATAAATGTCTTTCCCCGCTTAATACACTTAGCTAAATTTTATGACTCGACATAGACTCGAACCTCCAGATCCAGAGTCCACCGCGATAACCACTGCGCCACTGAGATTGATAAACAGGACAGCTCGTAGAAAACATTAAGAACAATATGCTAGTTAGTTTGGAGGGTAGCGCGTCTGTCTTGTCTTAAGCATGTAAGCACTAGGTCGCGGGTTCGACTCCTGCCTCATTTCTCATCTACCGACCGAAGTGAAGTCTACATATTTTTTATTGTTGTATTTATAATTGTAAGTCTGGCTGGGGGACAATAAACAGGGACTAGACCAGCTTAGTCTGGCTGGGGGACTTTAAAGGGAGGTATACCAGCCTGAATTTCCTTTGCTAAAGAAATAGCAAAGGTTGAGCGCGATGGGCATCCACTCGTAAAATTTGTAGCCAAAACCAAATGTCAGCCCAAAGCAATCATCCTAGTTAGGGCTGATTGAGATGCTGACGAAAAACGCCGACCCCGTCTGTACACGTAAAAAGGCGAAGAAGAAAAAAGAAAAATAGTGTAATAAGAAGAAACCTCTCCCCATCCTACCCAATAACAAAGCAGCTTGGTATTGTCCACTAATATCACGTCGGATCTCAGCAATCTTCATCATCTTCTTCAACTTCTCCAGATTGCCAGTGATCAGATACAGGAAGGCCAACTTGTCGAAGTTCTTCGTACGTTGATAGCACATCTCCACAATCTGATGGTTACCTGGAATAATAGAGAATAGACTCTTGAGTGAAAGGTAACCACTAGGCGAGGTTAACCGTTAACCCCAGAAGCTACATTCGTAGAAGGTTAACCCGTCCTTTAGGGCTGTTTGCCTGTACACCTAAGCCTCGGAGTGGGCTTTTTGTGTACGAAAAGGCTTTATCTACCACCTGGCCCTTAGAGCTCTAATTCTATTATTAAGTGGTCAAATTCTAAAATGAAGGAGAACATTCTTTGCCTCGTCTGGGACTGAACTCACGCCCTCATTACCTGGAATAATAGAGAATACTCTTGAGTGAAAGGTAACCACTAGGCGAGGTTAACCGTTAACCCCAGAAGCTAGATTCGTAGAAGGTTAACCCATCCTTTAGGACTGTTTGCCTGTACACCTAAGCCTCGGAGTGGGCTTTTTGTGTATGGAAAGGCTTTATCTACAACCTGGCCTTTAGAGCTCTAATTCTATTATTAAGTGGTCAAATTCTAAAATGAAGGAGAACATTCTTTGCCTCGTCTGGGACTGAACTCACGCCCTCCTGTTTACCTGGCGAGTCTGTGTCCTCACCACTACACCACCGAGGCAGGAAGGAGGTGGTTGAAATCCTTGAAGGGTGGAATAAGTTAGAAGAGCTGTATCTAACGAAACTATCCTACTGTTCGTTAGATTCGTAGAAGCTTAACCAATCCTTTAGAGCTGTTTGCACCTAAATCTCGGAGTGGGCTTGTGTACTGGCTATTTCTATTTTTCTACCTCTAGCGTTAGTTACCTTGCATGAGAGCCGCATGTCCCAGTCTCTCCCACACACTCTTGTCTTCCAGATCGTTAGATTCGTAGAAGCTTAACCTATCCTTTAGGGCTGTTTGCACCTACACCTAAATCTCGGAGTGGGCTTTTTGTATACGGGCTGTTTCTATTTTTCTACCTCTAGCGTTAGTTACCTTGCATGAGAGCCGCATGTCCCAGTCTCTCCCACACACTCTTGTCTTCCAGGACTCTGGCGGCTTCCAGGGCAATATCTATGTTACCACACTCCAGTGCTAGGGTGAGTCGAGTACGGTCATCCTTGACGAAGTGAAGCGCTACTTCCGGATATCCTGTGAGGGAGAGGTAAGTAGAATAGAATGGAATATACCTTGTTTATCCTGCCCGAATAGTTACACATAGATGAAAATGAAGGAATACTTATAGGTATGACTGAAGATCTATTATATCTCTAGTAGCTTTGTATCCAATGAATCTTTATATAGAGCTCACTGGCTCTTATACAACAACTAGCTGAATGGGGCACAACCAAATGACAATTTTTTTCGAGATAGAGTCCTATTCCGATGTAAAAGTACCCAAAAAGTGCATTGGCGCACTCAAAAACATCCAAAACGGTCCCTAAATCCCCTAAAATGTCGCTAAAAGGTCGCAAAAAAAATAACGTTGAAACAGCCATGGTTTACGACCTCGCATGAACTGAAGTCATCACGAAAAAATGGCTGCCCGCGAAAATTATAGAAGCTCAACCAAATGACAATTTTTTTTCGAGATAGAGTCCTATTCCGATGTAAAAGTACCCAAAAAGTACATTGGCGCACTCAAAAACATCCAAAACGGTACCTAAATCCCCTAAAATGTCGCTAAAAGGTCGCAAAAAAAATAACGTTGAAACAGCCATGGTTTACACATGAACTGACGTCATCACGAACTGACACATGAACTGACGTCATCACAAAAAAATGGCTGCCCGCGAAAATTATAGGGGCTCAACCAAATGACAATTTTTTTCGAGATAGAGTCCTATTCCGATGTAAAAGTACCCAAAAAGTACATTGGCGCACTCAAAAACATCCAAAACGGTACCTAAATCCCCTAAAATGTCGCTAAAAGGTCACAAAAAAATAACGTTGAAACAGCCATGGTTTACACATGAACTGACGTCATCACGAACTGACATGTGCTCATGATCCCCTCGAGCAATTGCCCCTTTGGATGGCCAGAGAAATTTTCTGAACCAAGTACTGACGCGAGCGAGGATCACCAGAAACGCGATGTAGGGCGGCTCCAATCTTTTCAATAGAAATTGACTCAGCTGCCCGTGGACCCAGACTTTCCTTTCAGTTAGATTTGAACGACTTGAGTTTGAAACTAAACTCCTGAGAAACGCAAACTTGTGATTTTTTCCGAAGTTTAATCCTGAATTACCACCGTAAATTACATACTTTTTTTCTTTTATTCGTTTGTTATTACCTCCCATATTGTACTTTATACTTTAAATAAATAAAGTGCTGTAATATTAAGCTGTTGAGATTAAGGGACTACATGTCCTAATTCGATAGTCAAAGCACTAATATCTACCTCATTTTTGAGATTCTTGATGAGGATGGTATGATTGCGATCCAGGACTGCAAACCGGTTCCGGGCCACCCACACAGCGCTGATTCCTGTCGATCGTTTCCCATCCGCCAGAGGTACTTAATTTTTAGTAAAATACTTCGTCTATCATCATTCCAGGGGGCAACGTGCTTACGTGCAATTGTCCCTTTGGATGGCCAGAGAAATTTTCTGAACCAAGTACTGACGCGAAGATGGATCACCAGAAACGCAATGTAGGGCGGTTCCAACCTTTTTGACAGAGATTGACTCAGCTGCCCATGGACCTAGACTTTACTGTCAGTAGATTCGAACGATTCAAGTTTAAAACTAAAGTCCTGAGAAACGCAAACTTCTTTCGTACTTTTGTCCAAAGTTTATCCCTGAAATACCACTGCTCATTACATACCTCATTTTTGAGATTCTTGATCAGGATGGTATGATTGCGATCCAGGACTGCAAACCGGTTCCGGGCCACCCACACAGCGCTGATTCCTGTCGATCGTTTCCCATCCGCCACCTCCTTCCTCTCGCTCTCTTCCTTAGGGATCATGTACAGATCATAGGTGCTGTTCTCGAAGTTGTTAGCATTGCGAGTGGTGACCAGAATGGAATGCTCGGTGGCATTGTAACTGATAGAGTGCGCTGGTATACGACCTCCTCCTGTCAATCATCAATCAGTGGGAATAACATTAATCAAAATTTACCATTTGGTTAGGTGGAACGATTTGGTTGGGTGAAAGAGCCCAGTGTGTGAGAATCCTGCCAGAAAGCCTATCGTCCTTCGATTTTGGGATGATAAGACTTTGGCAGTTACAGTTCCCTCTACCAAACCTCGTTTCAAAAAAAAGTACAATCTTTTCTAGTCACTGAACCACTAATGGCCAATCCGCTGAGAGCTAACACAGTGTCACCCATTTGATTTACACAGGCCAGTATTTAACAATGGTTTAACTGAAAACTCTCTGTTGGAAGATCGGGCAAAAGAAGTTAATTTTGACTAGACTTTATAGAAGAGATGGACAAGAAATGAGCAAGAGGAGAGTTGGTATAGGGTACCCTGATAGATTTAGTCGGAAGACTAGCAATCGCTTCAATATTTTACCAAAGTTGTTTGCATTGCGAGTGGTGACCAGGATGGAATGCTCGGTGGCATTGTAACTGATAGAATGCGCTGGTATACGACCTCCTCCTGTCAATCATCAATCAGTGGGAATAACATTATTCAAAATTTACCTTATTTACCATTTGGTTAGGTGGAATGATTTGGTTCCTTGAGAGGTAACACAGTGTCACCCATTTGATTTACACAGGCCAGTATTTAACAATGGTTTAACTGAAAACTCTCTGTTGGAAGATCGGGCAAAAGAAGTTGATTTTGACAAGACTTTATAGAAGAGATGGACAAGAAATGAGCAAGAGGAGAGTTGGTATAGGATAGGGTACCCTGATAGATTTAGTCGGAAGACTAGCAATCGCTTCAATATTTTACCTCTGAGCTGCATGACCACCGAATCTTTCGAATTGGTCAGGTCCAAGCGATGCAGGAATCTCTCCTTGACGTAATACATGACATTGTTGTGCACCGTGTAAGCGGGCCTTTCTCGCTCGAACTTGAACACAACCATGCCTGCATCATGCCCGGCCGCGAATAGATTCAGGGTTGGATGCGCCACCAGAACCTAGAGGGAGAAAAAGAGGATTTAATTTTAAATTAGAATACGATTGATTCAAATGTGTCGATAATTCTAACAGCCTGATTAAAGCAATTGACGATAAACCGGACCATGCCTGCATCATGCCCGGCCGCGAATAGATTCAGGGTTGGATGCGCCACCAGAACCTAGAGGGAGAAGAAGAGGATTTAATTTTAAATTAGAATACGATTGATTCAAATGTGTCGATAATTCTAACAGCCTGATTAAAGCAATTGACGATAAACCGAACCTAGCCAGCCTAGTTAGCTTGGTTGGTAGCGCGTCTGCCTCATAAGCGCTAGGCTGCGGGTTCGATTCCCGCCCAGGGCGGATTTTATCCTAAAGAGATAAGGTTCGTTCTTGGAACGGCTGGCTCTCTCCTATCCTTTCTTCTCTCTTCTATTTCGGGACTATAAAAACCTTATTAGTTACAGATCCCTCTATCAAACATCTTAAAAAAAAAACTTACCCAGAATCGTTCTTGTTCCCTTCTGAACGTATTCAGACATGTCCTCTTCGTCATATCCCACAGGCGGATACTCTTGTCCTCTGCATTGGACACGATCACCTCACTCTTGGGATGGAACAAGACACAGCTTACATTGTTGTAATGGCCACGGAATAACTTGGTTGGTAGTGCGTCTGCCTCGTAAGCGCTAGGCCGCGGGTTCGATTCCCGCCCAGGACGGATTTTATCCTGAAGAGATAAGGTTCGTTATCGGAACGGCTGGCTCTCTCCTATCCTGTCTTTCTTCTCTCTTCTATTTCGGGACTATAAAAACATCAGTTACAGATCCCTCTATCAAACATCTTCAAAAAAATAAATAATAATAATAAATACTTACCCAGAATCGTTCTTGTTCCCTTCTGAACGTATTCAGACATGTCCTCTTCGTCATATCCCACAGGCGAATACTCTTGTCCTCTGCATTGGACACGATCACCTCACTCTTGGGATGGAACAGGACACAGCTTACATTGTTGTAATGGCCACGGAATATGTCCACCTCCCACGCTTTCGAGTCGTTCATGCGCCACAGCTTGATTTGACGATCGTCCGCGCCTAGAATTAAAAAAGGAATTTTAATTGTGTTAAGCATAAATGATTGTCACAAATGTCTTTCCCCGCTTAATCCACTTAGCTAAATTTTATGACTCGACTTGGACTCGAACCTCCAGATCCAGAGTCCACCGCGCTAACCACTGCGCCACTGAGATTGATAAACAGGACAGCTTGTAGAAAACTTCAAGAACAATATGCTAGTTAGTTTGGAGGGTAGCGCGTCTGTCTTGTCTTAAGCATGTAAGCACTAGGTCGCGGGTTCGACTCCTGCCCGGGCCGATTTTTTTCCCTATCGAATAAGGTTCGTTCTCGGAACGGCTGGCTTTCTCTTATCCTGTCTTTCTTCTCCCTTCGCTTTCAAGGCAATAAGACCTAGATAGTTACAGTTCCCCCTATCAAACCTCTTAAAAAAAGAACAATATTTAAACTTTTAAAGGGATGATAAATTGGGTTAAAATAAGATTTTTGTCTCTGTAAATAGAGGTCAACAAATACTCTCAAAACGGTTCCATCCAAATTCCAAGTATTGTAGGTACAGTAAAAATAAAAAAGATCGGAAGTATAATAATAATAATAATAATAATAATAATAATATAATAATAATAATAAGATAATATAATAAACAGAATTACATACTATTTTTCTCGCCTCTCCCTTCTCTCTTTTCTAATTTGCCAATTAGGGTACCAAAGAAATCTGAGGGAATTCTAAGGACCCTCAAACTCAGGGTGGGAACAGGTTTTTTCGGGTCCCCATGCGTCCGCCGGCGTTCTCAAACTCGCCATACAAACCAAGGCTTACATGCGCAATTAGACATAAAGGACAGGGCCACGGGTTTTGGATTTCGCCGGGCCAACAAGCCCCAAGTATTGACTTGCTCTCTCATCGAAATTCACTTAAACACATGCGCTTACAACAGCATCAGCCTGCAACAGGG
>NW_007377578.1:306598-316865 GCF_000475195.1 Diaphorina citri
CCCAAATAGGATGTTTTGATTTCATTGATAAGACAAGCTTACCCATTCCAGGAGCCACATTTTTCTTGCGGAGTCCAGAAATGTCCCACACTCTAATTGTTTGATCAAGAGATGCTGACACAACAATGTCGTCAGTAGGATGGAACTGAGCACACATCACATAGTGGTTGTGTCCTGAAATGACAGAAGAGATGAGAGATTAAATATTAATCAATATATTAGGTTTGTATCTCCTTAAATAGTTTACTTAACTATAAACTTGGTTATTTTTACATTTTCCCCCCTATCACATGAGATTAGTCCTTGTAGTTTTTATTATTACTTTCAATTTATTATGGTGTGTCATTTTCACAATTTTATTTGACACTAGCCCCTTTAATACCTAGTGATCCTCACAAGGTCCCACCCACATATACTCACCTGTAAGAACACAAATGCAATTTCTGGATTGCCAATTCCAAATACGAATGGTCTGATCATCTGATGCACTCAGAATCCATGGATATTCATGATGAAAGAATGTTGTACGGATGTAATCCAAGTGACCAAGTAGGGTGAAAATACATTTCCGTTGCTTGTAATTCCAGACTTTGATTTTATAATCATCACCTGGAAAATAATAAAAATATTAGTTAATATTGTCCAAAATAGGTATGATTACTTATGAAATGTAAGGGGTAACATTAAAAGATCAAGTACACCAAAAGTGTGTTTTTTTTTGTACCTTCCAAGTTTGCACCCTCCTTTTTTGCATGGTCATTATTATTGTCATCAAGCTGGTGTAGAATTTTGTGAAGTAGAAAGCATTAGAGGTGCTAAATCATGGGTTTGATTCCCACCCAAGACAGACTTTATCCTAAACAAACAGGGTTCATTCCTGCTTTCTGGAATGCAGCCCTGGTAAGCCATTACAATCATCTTACCTCCGGAGACAAATATGGGCTGTTGATTGTGAAAGCATATGCCCCTCACTGGCACATCACATAGTGGTTGTGTCCTGAAATGACAGAAGAGATGAGAGATTAAATATTAATCAATATATTAGGTTTATATCTCCTTAAATAGTTTATTTAACTATAAACTTGGTTATTTTCACATTTCCCCCCCTATCACATGAGATTAGTCCTTGTAGTTTTTATTATTACTTTCAATTTATTATGGTGTGTCATTTTCACAATTTTATTTGACACTAGCCCCTTTAATACCTAGTGATCCTCACAAGGTCCCACCCACATATACTCACCTGTAAGAACACAAATGCAATTTCTGGATTGCCAATTCCAAATACGAATGGTCTGATCATCTGATGCACTCAGAATCCATGGATATTCATGATGAAAGAATGTTGTACGGATGTAATCCAAGTGACCAAGTAGGGTGAAAATACATTTCCGTTGCTTGTAATTCCAGACTTTGATTTTATAATCATCACCTGGAAAATAATGAAAATATTAGTTAACATTGTCCAAAATAGGTATGATTACTTATAAAATGTAAGGGTAACATTAAAAGATCAAGTACACCAAAAGTGTTTTTTTTTTTTTTTTGTGAAGTAGAAAGCATTAGAGGTGCTAAATCATGGGTTTGATTCCCACCCAAGACAGACTTTATCCTAAACAAACAGGGTTCATTCCTGCTTTCTGGAATGCAGCCCTGGTAAGCCATTACAATCATCTTACCTCCGGAGACAAATATGGGCTGTTGATTGTGAAAGCATATGCCCCTCACTGGACCTTCGTGCTCGTCGAACTTTTCCAGCAAAGTGTTCATTCGGTAATCCCATAGCTGAATTACACCATTGTGTAAACTGGATAAAATCCATGGCCTTTTTGGATGGAATGAGAGCCCCTTGACTCGGGCTGACTTGGTTTCAAACTTTGTTAACATGTTTTTTGATAGTTATCGAGACAGAATTTTAATGCGAACAAATTGAAGACCTTTAATAGACCAACATACTTCCTGTTATCAGTACTTTTCACTAATACATACGCTGGAAAACTTGATTTTTCTTTAAAAACTTTGGAAAAATTGAATTTGAAATTTGTCAGAATCTGAAAAATCCCTTATCAACACGTCATTTCATCATTTGTTTACATTTTGAGGAGCACCGTGTGAAACGGTATTACAAATCCTCTTTGGACACCGGTGGGGAAACCACCGGTGTTATGAAAACCGGTGAATTCGCTTAATTCGGTGGAAATAAAAACGTAGCCACCGAACAAGAATTCCCTACAAGAAACAAGAATCCATCCAAAAAGTGCTAAAAATTTATAAAATAAAGCAAAAATCCAAAAATTATCTGCTTGTTCTTTATTTTGAGGAAAGTTCTTGCTCAAAGTACATAATGGGTGATGAAGAATTACCAGCCGGATGGGAAAAGAGAATGAGCCGATCTTCTGGTTAGTTATAACATAATCAAAAAAAATTACTGTATACCTAGCTCACAGGTACAGGTATTTGATATTCTGTGCAGTAGAGGAATTAAAGTATTCTGAACTAGGTATTTGACCATTAAATTATAAGGGTACTCCTTAGAATTGTGGTCTATTGATCAAATGTTGAGTGGTTGAGCCTAGTTACCGCTCACTTGGAACTGGGGACTTCTTGGTTTGGCACAGAAAAAGAATCTATTTTAGCTATTATGCAAAGTTTCCCTGCTTTGATCCAAGTAAAAAACCACTACTTGGTTCATGTAGGATGAAGGTACTTATTGGCACAGATACAAATGTAGAAAGCTGAGAGGAAATAAATTGAATAAATATTGATAAATTTATGTCTTTTTCAGGCCATCATTATTATCTGAACATTTACACAAAGGAGAGTCAATGGGACAGTAGAAAGCTGAGAGGAATTAAATTGAATAAATATTGATAAATTTATGTCTTTTTCAGGCCATCATTATTATCTGAACATTTACACAAAGGAGAGTCAATGGGACAGATGAGAGGAAATAAATTGAATAAATATTGATAAATTTATGTATTTTTCAGGCCATCATTATTATCTGAACATTTACACAAAGGAGAGTCAATGGGACAGACCTACAAAACCAGCAGAAGCTAGTGGAGGTCCAGAGCAAGTACAGTGCAGTCATCTACTGGTCAAACATAAGGAATCAAGAAAACCATACTCTTGGCGAGATGATAACATTACCAGATCCAAAGAAGAAGCTATTGAGCTAGTCAAATGTAAGGTTTTTTTTTTACTTTCCTTACTTAATCATATGCTCTTAAAAAAACTTTTTTTTTTTTTTAGCTAAGGAAAATTGCTTTAGGAAGGCCAGTTTTCAGTACTATTCATTACCCTCTCCTCTGAAAAAATTGTACTCATTACTTAATACTTAATATTTTGTACTCTCTTTTCAGCTTACAGAGAGCAAATCAACACAGGCAAAGCATCATTTGGAGAGCTAGCGAGTAAATTTTCAGACTGTAGTTCCGCTAAAAGATCAGGGGATCTTGGTCCCTTTGGCAGGGGCACTATGCAGAAACCTTTTGAAGATGCTGCATTCTCGTTGAAAGTTGGTGAAATGAGTGAGCCAGTTCTCACCGAGTCTGGTGTACATATCATTCTGCGCACAGCTTGAACTATTTTTCCTCTTGTTAATATTTAAGTTTAAAATTAAGGTTTCCAATCATAAGAGAGAGGAATGTATTTTTTTGGAATGTGGACCATTTGTCAAGAGAGAAAAGAGATCATTAACACCCTCATGTCTGGCCAAATTTATCCATCACCCTTATAAAGTTCACTTGGAAATGAAGGTGTTAATTACACTCTTGGAACATCCTTTGATTAATATACCCAAACGAGAAAATATTTACCTACTAAAAACGCACAGTGAAAAAAAAAAATATACCAATATAAGATACCTACCTATGTATTTGTCTGCTTTGATGACCAGAGTAACTGTATGAAAGCCTGATAAATTCTTGTGTATGCAATGTGCTACGTAAAAAAAACTAATTGAAAAATGTATTCTTGTGATCCTATCACTTTATTTTGTAAGATTTAGGTTGTAAGTTATAAAATGATATGACTATTACCTACCCAATAATAATGAAAATTTTCTGTAGATTGTGTCGTTTCTTGGACTAGGTTGTAAGTTATAAAATGATATGACTATTACCTACCCAATAATAATGAAAATTTTCTGTAGATTGTGTCGTTTCTTGGACAAGGTATCACGTTACATTTCGACGGGTTTATTATCATCCTCCCTTATTTTATTAGGAGCGAATTGCCTGTCCTTCTTACGGGAAGAGGGCTATGTGTTTTGAAATGTTCAAATTATTCTTTGAAGATCCTCATTTACCTCTAACCATTCCACTCGTGTTATAACCAAAATGGTATTCTCTTGAGCTTATGTGTTTTGGTTATAGGGCATAATGAAATTTCTGGTCCTAGGCTGATTGCCTATATAAAATAAAGCACTGCTTTTTGATATGTAGCATTCACCAAATATTTTTTGTCAAATTTGAAGAAAAAAAAAAATGTTGAACTTTGGGAATAACGATAAAAAATTGAAAAATCATTTCCCCACGATTCCTAGTTTGTAGATGTACATTGTACATACATAAGTTATTAGTTAACTAATAAGTAGTACCCATCTATCTATTTTAAGTTTTATTCCATTCAGAACGCAATGTCCTATATTCTTCCAGCATGCAATATGTATGTATTTAGTGTTGTAATAAAAAATCATAAATAATCGCTACATTTGAGAACATTTTTATTACCGTAGTTTTTAGGATACCTACCGACCTACTAAAAGGTTAAAGTGCCAGAAAAAAAGTTCACTATATCTAGTTATAATGCCAGTTGTAACTTGAATTTAAATTTGGAATTTCCAAGTTGGTATCTACCAATCAAATGGTTACCTTCTTATTTACCAAAGTTAGCTTGAGTCTTTTTTTTTTTCGAACCCTGGACTCCTAAATGTGTGTCTAGTAGACACTGTCTACACATAGTCGGCCGGCCATCGTTCGATGTCGACTGAACTGTCCACACTGCCCCGATAACATAGATTCAACTCGTCGATCGACGACCGGTCGACTATTTGGGCACACCTTGAAATTCGAGACTTGAACTCTACCTTTGTCTTGACAAAACAACCTGGACTCCATGAATCCAATCCTGTTGTAAAGTACTTTAACAAACAACTCTTACTGCAGCCGTCATAATAGACCGTGTCTTATGTTTATAAAATGATATGCCTATTACCTACCCAATAATAATGAAAATTTTCTGTAGATTGTGTTGTTTCTCGGACGTTACATTTCCACGGGTTTATTATCATCCTCCCTTATTTTATTAGGAGCGAATTGCCTGTCCTTCGTACGGGAAGAGGGGTATGTGTTTTGAAATGTTCAAATTATTCTTTGAAGATCCTCATTTACCTCTAACCATTCCACTCGTGTTATACCCAAAATGGTCTTCTCTTGAGCTTATGTGTTTTGGTTATAGGGCATAATGAAATTTCTGGTCCTAGGCTGATTGCCTATATAAAATAAAGCATTCTCTTGAGCTTATGTGTTTTGGTTATAGGGCATAATGAAATTTCTGGTCCTAGGCTGATTGCCTATATAAAATAAAGCACTGCTTTTTGATATGTAGCATAGACAGATACGAATAGACACTACCAAATATTTTTTGTCAAATTTGAAGAAAAAAAATGTTGAACTTTGGGAATAACGATAAAAAATTGAAAAATCATTTCCCCACGATTCCTAGTTTGTAGATGTACATTGTACATTCACCAAATATTTTTTGTCAAATTTGAAGAAAAAAAAAAATGTTGAACTTTGGGAATAACGATAAAAAATTGAAAAATCATTTCCCCACGATTCCTAGTTTGTAGATGTACATTGTACATACATAAGTTATTAGTTAACTAATAAGTAGTACCCATCTATCTATTTTAAGTTTTATTCCATTCAGAACGCAATGTCCTATATTCTTCCAGCATGCAATATGTATGTATTTAGTGTTGTAATAAAAAATCATAAATAATCGCTACATTTGAGAACATTTTTATTACCGTAGTTTTTAGGATACCTACCGACCTACTAAAAGGTTAAAGTGCCAGAAAAAAAGTTCACTATATCTAGTTATAATGCCAGTTGTAACTTGAATTTAAATTTGGAATTTCCAAGTTGGTATCTACCAATCAAATGGTTACCTTCTTATTTACCAAAGTTAGCTTGAGTCTTTTTTTTTTTCGAACCCTGGACTCCTAAATGTGTGTCTAGTAGACACTGTCTACACATAGTCGGCCGGCCATCGTTCGATGTCGACTGAACTGTCCACACTGCCCCGATAACATAGATTCAACTCGTCGATCGACGACCGGTCGACTATTTGGGCACACCTTGAAATTCGAGACTTGAACTCTACCTTTGTCTTGACAAAACAACCTGGACTCCATGAATCCAATCCTGTTGTAAAGTACTTTAACAAACAACTCTTACTGCAGCCGTCATAATAGACCGTGTCTTATGTAAACACTCTTACGACTTGGGTTATCAAATCAGTTGTTTTATACTCCACATTCTAACCTGAATGTTCAGAAGAAAGAACCTTAAGTTTTGGAGTTTCGCTGAATAACTGAACATGTTGTTTCTAAACAGAATTTTTTTTTCCAACTCTTGAAACTTTACTGTCTTGGAAGGTAGTTTGGAAGATTACCTGTCTTGTAAGCGCTAGGTCGCAGGTTCGATCCTTCAAAGGCACATTACTTGTCTTCTTCTTTACCGTACTTCTTCTTAAAAAAGCTTTATACCTTCTGTACCTGGTGATTACAGCAATTATCTACTTAGATACTACAATCTTTTCCTTCGTTTGCTTACTGCAGTTCAATCTCATTTTTTCACTTTCTTTTTCTCGAGAAACAGTACCTAAGTTACCTATAAGTTGTTACATACGTAGATATCTCTTAAACCCAAAGAGATCTGACTAGCTTTCTATCCTGTCCTTTCTCTCCTCGATTTCCGGGCGATAAGACCTTCGTTGTAACAATTCCTTGTATCAAACCTTAAAATTAAAATGATAAAAATCCGGGTAGAAATGGTACATTCAACATTGTATTATCTATTATCCTGGCTTAGCTTCACCTATGAGTATAACAGAGATGAGTGATAAAATGTCATGAAATATGAGTTGGTACCACACAATACGCTACATATGCTCTAATATGGTTTCAAACTCAGTTCACGATATGATATGCCGATCTGAGACTGAAAGTAAAAATCACATCTAGGTTAAACCTATACCTACCTACCTACTCGCCACATAAACTTTTTGTACCGAAATCCTTTTACATAGTATGGTGTCAACCAAATTTGGAACCTTTTCACCGTAAGCGCCAGGTCACAGGTTGGATTCCCACTCGGGGCGAACTTAACCCTAAACAGATAAGGTTCGTTCGCGCGGATGGACAGCACTATCCTGTTCTCCTTGTCTCTGTCCCGATTTTTTTTCTAACTGTCCCGAACTGTCTTGATTTTTTTAAAGAGGTTTGACAGTACCCTACTCTAACTGCTAGGGTCTTATCGTTCCGAAATTGAAGGAAGACAGGATAGGAGAAAGCCAGCCGTTCCGAGGTACGAACCTTATCTCTTCAGGATACAATCCGCCCCGGGCAGGAATCGAACCCGTGGCCTGTTTGATAATCCTCGCTCAATTGGGAAATGAATAGCCTTTTCGTATATGAATAGTAGTCATTTTGACACTCACATGACATGATGATGAAATAAACTGAATGAATAACCAATGAATTCTTCAATAATGACACCCACACATCACGCCAATAATACCTATAGCTCCTCTTCATAAATTTATACCTTAGTCATAATTATCAGTCCAATAGCGTGACTGTCTCATGATTTATAAATGGATATGCGGAGACAAGTGGACATGTATTGTTACCTTATTGAAACCCCAATTAATTCAATATCTCATTCAGATTGTATGCAAAGGCATTATCCGATCATAATTATCAGTCCAATAGCGTGACTGTCTCATGATTTATAAATGGATACGCGGAGACAAGTGGACATGTATTGTTACCTTATTGAAACCCCAATTAATTCAATATCTCATTCAGATTGTATGCAAAGGCATTATCCGATTTTGATTGCAATCAGGCGTTCGACTGATGATCTGACGATGCTTTGTGTTAATTCTACGTCGTCATTTCCAACAACAAACAATCCACTGATTGGGTATGAAAAGATTTAATGGGAGGTCAATTTGATGAGTTTTGATTTTGAGACAAAACCGCCCTGCATGGACGAAATCACAAATCATATAGAATTTTATTGATGTGATAATACTTTGGAGTTACGTGCCGGCCGAGTTACTCCTTACTCCGCTGATAAGAGCACGAATGCCATTGTACCTCGAGTTATCACACTGATTACAGACAAGAGAGTTGAATTATGATTTTGATACAGGAAAAGTTTGTTCAATAGTCAAAAATCAAAGTGAGAGCGCTTTTGTTTTGGCGAAAAAAAAGTAGGGCAGTATGGCTTTCATATAGATTTCAATTTCATTTCTACTGACAGTACAAGGCAGGTATACCACTATAGGTAACTAGGTACAGAGGTCTATTGAACTAGGTACAGAGGTACGTAGCTAATATGCCCGCATATACATAGAGGTACAAAATTATCTCTACCTATACACGTATCTATCTCCTGACCTAAATTTGTCAATGGAAAAGTCATGTTCATTTTCCAATACTGATGGAATTCCCCAGATCCCTAATCCAATAGTCAAAAATCAAAGTGAGAGCGCTTTTGTTTTGGCAAAAAAAGGAGGGCAGTATGGCTTTCATATAGATTTCAATTTCATTTCTACTGACAGTACAAGGCAGGTATACCACTAAGGCAGGTAATTCTATTGAACTAGGTACAGAGGTACGTAGCTAATATGCCCGCATATACATAGAGGTACAAAATTATCTCTACCAATACACGTATCTATCTCCTGACCTAAATTTGTCAATGGAAAAGTCATGTTCATTTTCCAATACTGATGGAATTCCCCAGATCCCTAATGAGCTCTTTTGAAGCATTGAAATCCATTTGATTTTCATTTGTTCCCTTGAAAATTGGAAAGGTACCGAATGTAAGTTCGTATTTCAGTAAGTATATAAAAGTAATAGCTAGGTACTTACGAGTACTCGTACATACGTACTCTGAGAGAGTTGCAGGTACTTACGAGGAATTTTCTTTATGATTGTGACAATTTTCTTGGTTCTGTTTTGACTCGAAACTCTTGAGTCCCCCTACGAAGAGGTACTTATATTGAGAGATTGTTTCCACAAATTGCCCATATATCTAACTTACATAACCTTGCTGAGATGCCCCTGAAAGTTCGCCACACTTAATTGCACAGGTCAATAGGTAATCTCTGAAACAGGCAATTTAGATAATATTTTAATGTTCGATCAAAAAAGACCGTACGCTTTGGAGAAGTAGATATTTACCTCTTTACCTATCAAGGTAAAATTAAAATCTGCCCAACCCAAACAGGATGGTACTTGCATGTTTTCTTGCTCTAGAAAAGTTTTCCATAGTAAAAGATTTGTTTAGAATGTCAGAACGGCAAATTACGTGTTTTATTGCCTGACATAACATGGTAGTATACAGCTCATTAAAAATTAATTTGAGTATCATAAAATTGTACCTTTAAAGAAAGGCAGTGAAAAGGAACACTATTTCGACCATCTGAATCACAAAAAAGTGAAAATTCAAGGTAGATTTTCAGCCAGCCTAGATAGCTTAGTTGGTAGTGCGTCTGCCTTGTAAGCACTAGGCCGCGGTTTCGATTCCCGCCCGGGGTGGATTTTATCCCGATGGGATAATGTTCGTTCTCGGAACGGCTGACTTTCTCCTATCCTGTTTCCCTTCTCTCTTCGATTTCGGGACGATAAGACCATAGCAGTTACAATTCCCTCTGTCAAACCTCTTAAAAAAAAAAAGAAAAAAAAAATAGGTAGATTTTCGAGAATAGTGACTCGGCAGGTCTGGCATAGCTAATGAAAGCTGAATCCAACGTCGCGTCGGCCATCGGGCATGGCATATACCCGGATTTTCCCAGTTATCCAGGTTTCCCACCTACACGAGTCCCACTTAGACAGGTTCGACTGTAGATCCAATTTATTGCATCTTGTTCTAAATCTATTTCGCATTATCTCTCCGCCATAAACTTTTGGCGCCTCAGGTATTTATCTATTGAACTATTAGTTTTATCAGTAGGTTTAGGT
>NW_007377579.1:0-736 GCF_000475195.1 Diaphorina citri
TACTTCAATGCACGGCCCTCCACCTACATAGGTAGGTATGCCTATGAAAGGAAACCTGAAAACTGTCAAATTTTCTGCTCTCAGCTGGGATTTAGAAAATTTCCGGCCTGGCCGGGGTTCGAACCTAACATTTCCGGATTGAGAGTCCGTGCTGTTACCACTTGGCTACAGTGTGGACTATACAGAGGTCCCTATCTACAGGATGGGTTCACTTGTTTCCATCTGGTTTATTGGCCAGGTTAGGTGGACACTCTTCGAGTTCATCATCTTCTACTTTGACTCCGGATGGGAATCCCTCGCTATACACCTTACTCTCTACCCCAGTATATCGGAAACTAATGAGAGGTTGAATGGCAGAGCGTAGAGAGGAGAATAACTTGGGGAACAGAATCTCCTGTTGAGCCAGCAGCTGCTTAGTGCGATGTCGTTCCTGTACGGAGAGGAAAGGGATTGAGATTATTATAGAGTACGACAGTAGTAGCAAGACGGTATAAGTATAAGTATAGTGCTTTATGTAGACTGTCAGCTTAGAATAAGTTGTTCCATTATACCACAACTAGCTGGATTCCGTCGCTTCGCTCAGGAATCCCGCTAGTTCATCCCGAGGCATAAGCGAACTTTTTTTTTTTTTTTTTTTTTTTTTTTTTTTTTTTTTAAAATTTTTTTTTTTTTTTTTTTTTTTTTTTAAGAGGTTTGACAGAGGGAACTGTAACTGCTATGGTCTTATCGTCCCGAA
>NW_007377579.1:3778-207218 GCF_000475195.1 Diaphorina citri
GCATCGTTACTTTGTTGACGATGTAATCTGCGTACAACAGACACACAATCGTACGGGTAGGGCATCATACGGAGAGTAGTCTATTCTTCTATTCTATTATAACAATCTATACATTGACAGTACTAATGTGAGGATCCCATGTAAAGGATGAGTGGACCTCAAACTTACGGTGGCTGTTTGAACACAGGCCTTTTCTTGTATCGTAGAAATATGTTGTCTGAAGAGTAGATGACACCCATCTTTGCCCAAGTACAGATTCCCCTGTATCCCTCGACAGTTGTATTGTTTGTTTTGTTTTTTTTTTTTTTTTGTTTCCGCAATATTTAAAGTCAGTTTGAACAAGTAAATACCGGCCCTCGCATGAACCAAATTAGGTTCCAATTATTTCTCAGAATTTTTTGCCAAGTGTTAAGCACAATGCATTTTTCTTCTTTTTTTTTTAACACGATTAGAGTCCAAATTGGCTTTTTTCAGTTTAAGTTTTTTGGCCCCAAACTCAAGTGTTAAATCTGCCTACACATGAAAAAAGGGGCTAAAGTACTTGGGAATATTATCCATAGTTTAGTTGTCTAAAGAACTCCTGGATTTCGGTCCCAACAGGTTGGATCCCGTGGGCTCCCGGCGTTCTCTGGTTCCATCTCTCACCGCCCGGCGTTTTGAGTTGAGTGCCCCCTCCCCCCACCGGACCACATTACATTAATACTATATTAATTAAAGATAAAATAAAATAATAGCTTTTGAATGGTTCGTACTACTGTAATCACACCAAAGACACCTGTGAGACGTCGACTGTGTTCACGCACTTATAGCTGTAAGTGCAGAAGCCATGTGTTTGCATCTTCCACACTAAAAGCAGTAAAAAAATCCGCCCGGAAGCGCCCGGCGTTTTTACTCGAGCGCCCGGCGTACCCAACCTGTTCGGACTGGGATTTCCCAATTAGGTGCACGAGTCCAAGTCATTGGGAGAGAAGTAATTATTTGCACACTAGGACGGACTGAGACACTATATAGATGTTATTAATACCAATAATCACTGTCGATACAAATTTGTCTAGACAAATTTAAGAGAGACAAAGTTAAGAGACGCAAGAATCTCTTGTATCTTCCCCGGGATGACCTTGTGGTAGTGTAGGATCATGCCGCAAGATGGTATCACCGAGACAGTGAGTTGGGAAGATTGGGTGGCTTTTTGAGTGGTAGAGTGTTCATACTTTGTAGTTTTGGGTTGAACCTTAGGCCTGTGCCTACTTCATTTCGACGAAAGAAATAAATTACTGCAGTGTTGAAAATCTTGAAAAAGTGATCTTGCCGTTTATATCTTAACTTAGAAGCTGGACAGGTTTCAAAGAAAAAGCCGCGAAAACAAAACTAGAAGGTTAAAACTTAAAAAAGTGTTAAGAAATGCATCCTTAGTTGGTTAGCAGTATTACAAGATGTGGGTTACGTAGGTCAAGATTAAGCCAGGGTACCAGGGTTCACAAGAATGGTCGTCATTCGTATACTTAGGGTCCTTCCGTCCCCGAAGTATAGCTAATACATCAATTGTCACAGCATCGATATTAGTAGACGATCGTGGGCCACTATTAATTTTACTCCGACTCTTATTGTGGGTTTCTACTCGACGCTTCAGACCAACATTCAAGGGCTACATCGACATCGACTAAGAAGTTCCGCAGTTGGTCCAGGTCTTTCGGACAGGAGACCAGAAAGGACATAGGACTACTACGACTACCCGTGTTTCCTATCCTTTTCGTACCTTACAATGGTTCTAGATGTCATGGCGACTCGTCCTTACCACTTAAGGGAGGATGGAGTCACATGTTTCAATGCTAATAGTTATCCAATGAATGTATAATAATATATATAAGAAAAAAATAATAATAAATTTTCTACTCACAAAGGTGACGCAAAAAATAAAGCATGCGTTACTTTGTTGACGATGTAATTCTTGCGAACCACGGACACAGCATCGTACGCGCTCACGGGCATCATACGGAGAGGTAGTCTACCCGCTCTTCTTCTGTGTTATGAAGAGGTACAATCCAGCGACCAGTTGGGTGCTCTTTGGTCTTTCATTGGGCAACTTACTAACACGTTAGCTTGATTTTCATGACATGACAGTAAATGTTTTTATTGGTGGAGAGGCACCGTGAGACTGCCTTTAGCTAGGGTGATTACTTCGGCCGTATGGATGCAAGCTTAACAGGTACGAGTTGAAAAGACGTTATCTTATTCTGAAACCCCCCCAAATAAAGAAAAGTATGAAGCAGAAATCCGACAGAAGGTATCACGAACCAAAGGTAGAAAGATATCAATAACCGCGCTTACCGTGACTTTTCAAGGAGGATGACGGTCTCATTTACGGATCCATGAGTATCAATAACTCGACTTGTGTTAATTTTTAAGGAATAAGCGGGACTTCGGCGCGACATGGGGTATACTGTTTGTGTTCGCAAAAAAAAAACGGGGGGGGAACACTAATCTTAAAAAAAAAAAAAAAAAGTTTGATAGCTGTAACAAGGGAGATCTCGTAGTCCCGAAATAGGAGATTGGACAGGATAGGAGAAAGCCTGCCGTTCCGAAGACGAACTTTAGGGATAAAGTTCGTCCCGAACGGGATTCGATGGGACCTTAATGGAGTCCACAGGGGACCTTTTTACGAAATTCTCTGTTTCGTCCTAACTCCTAAACAGAGTGTCCAATTTTGATCAAATGTTTAACACTTTTTTTTCTCTCTCAATTGCTACTGTCAACTGAACCACTAATAGTAGTATTATCTATTCTTCTTAACAAATGACCATTTTTGATTTTCAGGAGTTCTGATAGCTAAGAAAAGATTGTTCAAGAATTCAGTACCTCATGGTTGTGGAGGAGGTTCTGTATTCTTTGTCTCGAGAGAATCTCATCGATATCTTAAGGTAAGTTATTCAATAATCTCGCCCCCTCTGTCTATCAACTAGTATGTAAGATATGTTTAGAAACTAGTATGTGTTCAAGCAATCCAGACTTATCAACTGAATTTGTAGTTCTAACTTGACAATTTGGATTTTAGGTCGCCTGTTCGCTCTGCGTTAATTCCCGAATGTGCGTTAATGTGTACGATTTCGATGAAATTTGCCAGAAACGTTAAACACATAAAGGAAATTTTCTAATTTCACTTTGTGTTTGATCAGATCTTCCGGGACCCCACTACTAGGGGTCAGTTTTCTAAGTGAGCTCTACAGCTCCAATAGTTCTGTTTGTCTCATTATTATTAAACGATTAGATCAAACTTTATTTACAGAATAAATATTTACAAATGGTAACATAATGAACTTATAAGTACAAAATAAAGTTTGATCAAGGGTGGGGTTAATGCCTATGGCATTCCCTACAATTATTATATCTTGTCAAAAGACCACGCCTATTGAGTATATAGTCAGGTAATACAAATACTACAAAGAGTTCCGACTTCCACTAGTAACTAATGATTTCTTTCTGAAACTGTTGTGTTTGCAGGATATAGAGATGCGAGAGGAAGGAGGTACAGGAGCAATAGTAGAGTCTATCAGACTGGGTCTGGCAATGCAACTGGGAGCTGAGAGCATCGAGCAGGCAGAGGGAAGTGACGACTTAAACTACATAGAACCGAGAGCAAAAAGCTCTATGCTCTCGGCTCCACTCTGTTCTGAAGCTTAAGCAGCGGCAACGTTCACTTTATGATGGATTGTTATGTGTAGGCTTACCTTCTCTCATCCTTGTTATCGGGAGCGATACCAAAATCCCACCTCTGTCACATTTCTTGCTCTTTGTATTTACTATGTCTGTAAATTTGTATTGTATTTGTATTTCCATGTAACATAAGCAAACGCACATTTTGTATCAATATATTTTTTAATTGAATTGAATTGAATTGAAATCGAACCTCAACACCTGTTTCTCTTCCTCCCCACCAGATCGCAGTGCGACATCCCCTGGCAGACCAATGCTCCATGTTCAACGAACAGAGTGATAAGTTACGTTGGTTCATGTTACCATCTGAAGCTCAAGACCTACTACTCGGCCAAACGACTAACGTGCGCCAAGCTGTACCCTTCGCCCCAGCCGACTATTGTGAACGTACTAATACTCCCCTAGCGGTCAATGTGACAACTAACTGTGTGTCCCCAGATACCTCCAGTGCTTTCTCCCGACATAATAGTCTATCTGCCCTGGATATTAAGATTAAGAATGATAAGTAAGTATCTAGTATCCTTATCCTGAAAAAGAAATCGGGAATGGGTGACAAAAAGGTTCAAGTTCCCTTGAGAAAATTCTCACATTAAATCTTCAACACATACCTATAGATTTTTTTTTTATTATTATTAGATGTTGTGCCCCGTGGGACATTTAAAAAGTTTGTCGGGGCCCATTTACTGAATGAGTTCTTAAATGCCTAAAGCACCAAGTACCTTTTCTTTATCCTGCCATGACAAATCAATTGAAGCTAAAACAAATATTACATAGATAACCTTTCGATTTCAGGCTGAATCGTAACAGATCTGAAAGTCCTAGTCCCACCACGACAACCAATGGTTTTAACCTGGCTGCCAGTAGGAAGGCCGGGGTTCTATCCCCTGTCTCCCCCTACTATAGAGAACGTTGCTATTCCCTGGGTTCGAACCCGGAGACCCCGCCTCCCAGGCTCAAGAACAGTCCGTACTTTGCCAGACAACGTCAGTGCAGTTGTAGCTCTCAGACCGATCTCAACTCTATAGATAGCGATAGAGGTGCCGCTGGTACTGTCCGCCTAATAATATCTGGAGACCTACAGTCAAAGTAAGACATAATGACCTGATTACATTGCCTTTGATATCCGTATTTCTCAATCCACATAAGAAAAAAGAAACAAGCAGGGTCCGTCCCTCCGGGAATTTCTTTAGCCCGTAGTGATTAGAGAAAATCAGTACCTATGTACCTACCTAATTTGTTTAATATTCAGTTTATTATTATTCTTGATTTAATTTTTACATTTTACTTTCATGTAATGATTTAAAATCAAGACTACAGCCCGTTCTCCCTTTATTCCCAATATAATGTTCAAGTCACCCATCCATTTATTGGCCTTTCTCGGCGTAGCTTAACACAGATGACGCTAAAACCGGTCTTAAATTATCGACTGAACTGTTATCTAAAACTTCTCGCTTTGAGTTCATAGGTCGTCGCGACAAATTTTGAGATCAGAGCTCATTTGTGTGAGAAAATGTGAAAAAAATACCTCACAGTTTTTTTGGCTTTATGGTTTTCTGGACAAAATTTGCACCACCACTTTCGTCTTCCTGGCAGAAAGACCTTTAATTTGATATATAGGTCGACCAGGTTTGGATAAGTCCTTCTATGGGGACTGACAGACAGATAGACAGACTGACAGACAGACACCGAAGCGAATACAATAGTACGTCCACTATACCTTTTATTATTAGTAATAATAATAATAAAGGAAGGACGGACTAAAAACTCGTACCGCTTATCAATTGTACAAATTTTAACTCGTGGATATTGTAAAAATTACCAAAATGGTACCTTACGTGGTCAAAATCTTAAACTAGTGAAATATGACGTCAGAATTGTTTCGTGAAATAGCCTCTTTTTTCAATTTAAATATGTAGGTTTTTTTAAGTTTCTCAAGAAAACTGTTGAAATAGTGGGACTTTTTATTCTCAGCTGACAGTAAAGATGTAATCAAAAAAGATTGCATAAAAGATAGAAAATAGTACATTCCCTGGTGACAAAAACCAACCCATTTCAATCATGTTCATTACTGTACAGGCTATCAAGGAGTTCGAGATGATAAGTGACGGTGATCGCGTACTAGTATGAGGGTTCCGGATAATTTTGTCGGAGAGTGTAGAATGAGATATTTTCGTGTGTGAAGGGGAAAAAAATAGTTATTACACTTATTACATATTGGAAGACTACGTTCGAATGTAAAATGTTTAAAAAAAGGTAAAAAAAAACGATACCAAGGTGTGCTTCATTATTGACCTAGTGCCATTTTTGTTGCATTACTTCAATGCACGGCCCTCCACCTACATAGGTAGGTATGCCTATGAAAGGAAACCTGAAAACTGTCAAATTTTCTGCCCCCAGCTGGGATTTAGAAAAATTCCGGCCTGGCCGGGGTTCGAACCTAACATTTCCGGATTGAGAGTCCGTGCTCTTACCACTTGGCTACAGTGTGGACTATACAGAGGTCCCCTATCTACAGGATGGGTTCACTTGTTTCCATCTGGTTTATTGGCCAGGTTAGGTGGACACTCTTCGAGTTCATCATCTTCTACTTTCCCCTTGGATCCATAAAGCATTTCGATTTTAGAGTGGGGAATACCCATTAGATCAATGTAATATTTTTGCACTATAATAATTGCTCTCCTGAAAAGGTTCTTCTACTCACCCATTCAAATAACGTTAAAGAGTTCAGTTAACGGGACGCTAATTTTGGTTGCATAAAATCTCTTTTATACATACTTCTACTTTGACTCCGGATGGGAATCCCTCGCTATACACCTTACTCTCTACCCCAGTATATCGGAAACTAATGAGAGGTTGAATGGCAGAGCGTAGAGAGGAGAATAACTTGGGGAACAGAATCTCCTGTTGAGCCAGCAGCTGCTTAGTGCGATGTCGTGAAAGATTCTGGTTAAACCAAGGTACATTGGTGCTTGTAAGAATGAGAAAGCTAGAAAAAACGGGCAATATTAAAAAGAGCTTGAAATTTCTTCACGAAACAACGGTTGTGCACAATGTACTTTTTTAAAAATATCGATGATTGGAAAATCGTAGGGTTGGCTCATTGTTGGGGAACTGTTGGCCAACGGCAAAACAGCGCGCCAACCCATACATTTTGCCAACCACAAAAATATGTATAACGTAAGTCCAACCATTACCCAATCTAGAATGTTGTTAGGGTTACGATTACGAGTGATCATACCATTTGACGGTGGACACACTACAAGATGCACATGCTATGACACAGACCACACGAGTCTAATGTACCAGATGTTTACTTGATATTTTATTGTTATGGGAAATCGTAGGGTTGGCTCATTGTTAGGGAACTGTTGGCCAACGGTAAAACAGCGCGCCAACCCATACATTTTGCCAACCACAAAAATATGTATATATAATGTAAGTCCCACCATTACCCAATCTAGAATGTTGTTAGGGTTACGATTACGAGTGATCATACCATTTGACGGTGGACATACTACAAGATGCACATGCTATGACACAGACCACACGAGTTTAATGTACCAGATGTTTACTTGATATTTTATTGTTATAAAAAGAGCCTACTTACCTTTGAATGAGTTGACTCCCACAGAATCAATACTCTTGTTACTATCATAACACTCATAATTATTCATTATGATCATGGGAACGGAATTATTGCGAGGTAATGAGTTGCTTTTGATGAATCGGCTCTCTAGACTATACCTTACGAGTGATCATACCATTCGACGGTGGACACACTACAAGATGCACATGCTATGACACAGACCACACGAGTCTAATGTACCAGATGTTTACTTGATATTTTATTGTTATAAAAAGAGCCCACTTACCTTTGAATGAGTTGACTCCCACAGAGTCAATACTCTTGTTACTATCATAACATTCATAATTATTCATTATGATCATGGGAACGGAATTATTGCGAGGTAATGAGTTGCTTTTGATGAATCGGCTCTCTAGACTATACCTCTTCTCTAACTGATGACCATTCCCATTCCCTGAAACAAAATAAGTATAAGTAGGGCTTTATTTAGAACAAGATGCCTCATTATGCTAACAGAAGAAGGGAAGAGTTCATAGAATGTAAGAGGTCCGTGGGAAATCATGATATTTCAAAAGTGGTCCGTGGCTTGAGCAAGTTTGGGAACCCCTGCTAATTATGCTAACAGTTTATTAGTTTATAGAACAAAAGAATGCTTATAAAGTTTCTATCAAGAAGAAAAAAGTTCTGTCAAATCTATGTAGTCATACCATGAAATATTTATCTGTGGTGAAGCAGAGACCCTCTTCAAAACTTTTGTGGATACCAAAGGATGGCTAAAAGCCTTTTTTACTAATGATATCAACTCTATAAATTTTCTTTTTACACTGGTAAAGCCGCCCTGTAGATTCTCTTCCCACAGAGGTAATGCCATCGCTGGTGCTGGTAGATACTTGATTAAAGTAGCTACTCGTTTGTCCTAACAAAGTTGAGTGTACCCTCAAATTCAAGGACATTGCCGAAAAAACATACCTCGGTGGCGTAGTGGTCAAGACGCTCGCCTGGTAATCAGGAGGGCGTGGTTTCGATCCCAGCCGAGGTATGGAATTTTATCCTCATTTATAGTTTATAGAGAGAACTGTAATAACACTAATGGAGGTCTTACCGTCCTGAAATTGATGAGAAAAGAACAGAATAGGAGGAAGGTAGCCGTTCCGAGAACGAACATTATCCGTTCAGGATGAAATCCGCCCCGGGCGGGAATCGAACCGGCGACCTAGCCCTTACAAGGTAGACGCGCTACCAACCAAGCGAACTAGGCTGGTAAAAAATAATTTTAATTATGTTGAGTATGTACACTTTGTCACAAATGTTGTTCCCTGAATAAGAAACCTAGACAAATTTTCTGACTTGACTTGGACTCGAACGACTAACCTCCGGATCTAGTGTACACTTACCATTGACTGTGGTGTCCATGGAAGTCTCTGAGCATTCAGACAATGCATCGTCTACCTTGGCAATGACTGAGTCTATTATTATTATTATTAAAAAACTTCGATCCTGCCAAGAATCGAACCCGGGACTTCTGGTGTGCAAGCCTTGTGTGATACCCACTCCCCCACGGAGATTGCTTAACCAACATAAAGTTAACGCGATACTATAGTCCTGGAGCTTGCCCTTAAACTGTTGAGATAAAGGGACTACATGTCCTAATTCGACAGTCTAAATAAAGCACTAATATCTAATTTAGGCCCACCAATCACGTTCAGACGGTTTAAAAGAACTGGGTCTGAAGATCTTTCCCTCTCGCACGCTCAGACCTCTGAGAGACCGCAGTCTGTCAGACCGTCTGAGCATGACTGACTAACCATTCTCCACTCACCTATCTTCCAATAGTATGGCCTCATACTCCGCAGCCAGTTCCTCATCAATGCCCAATAGATCCTGCGCATATGGTCCTGCGCATGCGCATCCACCACGCGCCTGAATACCGAACACATCATTGAGTACGGCGCACACGAAGTTGTGATGGAGAAATAGTCCGCGTGGGTGTTTGACAACGAATGAGAATACAGGTAGACGTTTAGTAGTGATGGAATTGTTACCTAGGAGAATCAGTTCTGGTATGTTGCGAACGAATGATAGCATTTGTCTGTGGAGGATAGAATAGATATCAATAAAGTTAATCTTTATTAAAATAAAAATTAAAAAGCAATAAATAATCTTTATTAAAATAAAAATTAAAAAGACAATTGAGATTCAATAAGACTTCAACTCCAGCGCTCGTAGAGTCAACACCTCTTTCGCGTCTTTTTGGTCTGATGATGGGAATCTGAGTATTCCCGAAAGCTCACCAAATTTTGCGGATAATATCACGCGCTTCGTGCCTGAAATAGAATACAGTAGAATATAGAATGGATTTAGAGTCGAGTAGATTTAGAGTAGAATAGAAGGGATTTATAGTAGAATATAGAATAGATTTAGAGTAGAATAGAATGGATTTAGAGTAGAATATACAATAGAATAGATTTAGAGTAGAATAGAATGGATTTAGAGCAGAATATAGAGTAGAGTAGATTTTGAGTAGAATAGAATGGATTTAGAGTAGAATATAGAATAGAATAGATTTAGAATAGAATAGAATGGATTTAGAGTAGAATATATAATAGAATAGAATGGATTTAGAGTAGAATATGGAATAGAATAGATTTAGAGTAGAATAGAATGGATTAAGTTTCAGTAAAATGGAATGGATAAAATACACTAAAGAGCAAAACATTCGGGACAGGTTGAATTTGTTTTTTTTTTAATAGGTTTGATAGAGGGAACTGTAACTTCCGAGGTCTTATCGTCCCGAAAGCGAAGAGAGAAGAGAGACAGAATAGGAGAAAGGCAGCCGTTCCGAGAACGAACCTTATCCGTTCAGGATATAATCCGCCACGGGCGGGAATCAAACCCGCTTTTGAAACCTTTCAAATATGTATCAATATTTCTATTGAAAATAGAGCCAGAAAAATAGAAAGCCAAAGACGGTATCTTGAGGACAACAGGTTTGATAGAGGGAACTGTAACTGCTGAGGTCTTATCGTCCCGAAATCGAAGAGAGGATAGGAGCTTTTAGTTTAGCTAGTACACTTGGTACACCGTGCGCAATATTTTGTAGTATTTGTTAGATTTGCATACCCATTTTCCCAATCATAGTAGCAAAGCAACCTTGACACTTTGCGAGTCCTGTTAATTATATTGACACTTTCCTGAGGCGCCATGTCCCTCAATATGAACGACTTAACACTCTACCATGATCTTTCTGAGTGTCACTTTGCACATATATAGAGCCACCAATCCTTCGTACCTTGGTTCTTGGTGATGTTGGCATTTTGGGCTTGTTACACAAAAGTTTTAAACCGTTGCCAATCTTTCCACCACCTCACCACAACGTAAGTAACCAAGTATGTATCTTGCCTAAAGTATTTCTAAAGCTCAAACAGAATAGAGCTGAGAGCATCGAGCAGGTAGAGGGAAGTGACGATTTAAACTACATAGAACCGAGAGCAAAAAGCTGTATGCTCTCGGCTCCACTCTGTTCTGAAGCTTAAGCAGCGGCAACGTTCACTTTATGATGGATTGTTATGTGTAGGTTTACCTTCTCTCATCCTTGTTATCGGGAGCGATACCAAAATCCCACCTCTATCACATTTCAGTTGTTGCTCTTCGTATTTACTATGTCTGTAATTTTGTATTGTATTTCCATGTAACATAAGCAAACGTACATTTTGTATAAATATATGTTTTAATTTAATTGAATTGAATTGAAATCGAACCTCAACACCTGTTTCTCTTCCTCTCCACCAGATCGCAGTGCGACATCCCCTGGCAGACCAATGCTCCATGTTCAACGAGCAGAGTGATAAGTTACGTTGGTTCATGTTACCATCCGAAGCTCAAGACCTGCTACTCGGCAAGTTGTTATATTCTTCCCATTTTAGCTTAACAACATGTTATAACCTTATAACCATGAAAACTCATTTCTGTTCATGCGCAGAAACGAGTTTTCGTCAAATAACGTTAAAGAGTTTAATTAACGGGTCGCTAATTTCGGTTCCAAAAACTCTCTATTATGATTAAGGCACAATAATACAAAATAAATTATACCCGGGACCACAATTCAAATTTAAACCAGATTGTAGCCCCGGCAATTAAGGAGAAGAACCCCGGGTTACAAGTTCATGTTTCAAGTCTGAGAATACTCGGAGACTGTTTGGAGCACTCTCGCGAGAATTTTCAGAGGTGAACGATCACTGTAACATGAACCTGTAGTCCCGAGATAGGTAGATGATGTTGAGTATTGAGATTATTGAGAAGTATGTATAAACAGTACAGGGACACACTCCTGAAAGGTACTGACAAATACACGTAGTACTTTTTTCAATATGTTGTTGTTATCTAATGCTTGAGATTGACTATTATGTCATCGAACGTAGTCTTCCAATATGTAATAAGTGTAATAACTATTTTTTCCCCTTTCACACACGAAAATATCTCATTCTACACTCTCCGACAAAATTAACCGGAACCCCTAAAAATTGTTTGACAACCAAATGTCTAGTTAATTTTGTTGGAGAATGTATATTTTTGGTTACATTGTTTCGTTATTTCTACATGTTAATATTACATAATGGTTTATGTAAACAGACATCTCGGTAATCTGGTGATAATATTTGCCCTGCTCAGCAATAATCAGCAAACACTTGTGCAATTTAGAATGTAGGGCTCTAATAGGTAGTTGATACAAGAAATACTTGTGATTCAGAGTGAACTGTGAAACTCGGAAAAAAGCCCAATAGATCAGTTGCGCTTACTTGGGTCATGTTTCAAAGTCATAGAGCAGAAAAAATGAGGACCAACGGAATTTTTCTTTTTCTTCCATATTACATAATGGTTTATGTAAACAGATATCTCGGTAATCTGGTGATAATATTTGCCCTGCTCAGCAATAATCAGCAAACACTTGTGCAATTTAGAATGTAGGGCTCAGGTAGTTGATACAAGAAATACTTGTTATTTAGAGTGAACTGTGAAACTTGGAAAAAAGCCCAATTGGGTCCAAGATTTATTCAGAAAATTTCCTTGAGTGTAGGAAATTTTTGTCAAACAATTTCAACAAAATCGGACAAACCTCTCGAGAGATATGGTTAAACAAACAGACAGACAAACTAAATGCAAAATCCTCGAGCTAAAACTAAGAACTCGTTTCGTTAAATGAAACCCATCTCCTTTTCAATTGAATCCAGTGAAATAATTATGAAATGTTATGAAATTTTTCTACAAGAAATTCAATAAAATTGATTTTGTTTTTTAATATTTTTATTTTCCAATTTTTTTACCTAGTTCTGTAAGTTAGAATAAAAAACATTACATCACACCCAGCCTGTTATATCGTACTCCCGAGACTTCATGTAGCTCAACAATGACATGTCCGATTGGTAACCACGCTCACCGTTACTTAGCTTGAGCGTCCGTTGGGATTCTGGGTTAGAATTGTATTTATTTGCTAGTGTGATATTCTTTTGTCCGAGTTTTTTTCATGGTTACCCACCTTTTCATATTGGATTATTTTTATACTAAAACATAATATACTGCATCAATGTGACGTACGCTGGTACTGTCCGCCGAATAATATCTGGAGACCTACTGTCAAGGTAAGATCTGAAATACCAGGTCCACAATATGAACTTTTTTCTCAATTCCACCAAAATCTAACCTATTTTAGGTGAATTTTCCAATCGAGAAACTTTAAGAAACGGAAACGGTTCTGATGGTGCGCCATCTTGGATTTCCTTTGGTTTCTTAGATTCGTAGAAGCTTAACCCATCCTCTCCTATGGTTTAGTACAGGCGCTATTTCAGTTTCCTGAAGGAAACCGGAATTTTCCCGTCAAGAAAACACATCTTTTTATATGGGTTTCAGTCAGTGTCCATCGACATAGTGTAGGCGTACCCTCGGAGCTTTTTGAATAGAGTATTTCCACGTCTGCCCTCTATTAATTTGAAATATGGCCCAATGGCCGAGACCACAACCTCAGTTTCAACTTGCTGTCAAACTAAAGTGTAAAGAAAAAGCCTTTTCTAGACTTTGGAATAAGATGAACTAATTAGACAATATTATGGTGTAGCCCCAAGTTTAAAATACTTTTTTCTATGAGTTAAAACTAATCAATTTCAATCACGTTCATTTCCGTACAGGCTATCAAGGAGTTCGAGATGATAAGTGACGGTGATCGCGTACTAGTATGTGTATCAGGTGGCAAAGACTCCCTATCTCTCCTCCATACACTACATCAATATCAATACTATGCACGTAGCAAGGGCATACACTTCACTCTAGGAGCAGCTACTGTAGACCCTGGCTCTATTTCCTCTCACCTCAGGTGACATAGACAATGACTCCTCTGATTCCTTTGACACGCGGCGTGGTACATTTTGTTCTCAAGACTCAGGTGTCTACGTTACCACCGATCACAAGGATGAACCCCTCCTACCATCTCACGCACCTAAACCCAAAGTATGCCTCCTCAAGAACGGCCCTGGTTCCAATAGGGGGGCTAAATCTAGAGTAGAAAGTCCAGGATCATCTCAGGTGACATAGACAATGACTCCTCTGATTCCTTTGACACGCGGCGTGGTACATTTTGTTCTCAAGACTCAGGTGTCTACGTAACAACAGATCACAAGGATGAACCCCTCCTACAATCTCACGCACCTAAACCCAAAGTATGCCTCCTCAAGAACGGCCCTGGTTCCAATAGGGGGGCTAAATCTAGAGTAGAAAGTCCAGGAGTGTCGACAGCAAGCCCTCCTGTGCTGGGGGACCTGAAACCCCGCTGGTACGCTACTCGGCCAAACGACTAACGTACGCCAAGCTGTACCCTTCGCCCCAGCTGACTATTGTGAACGTACTAATACGCCCCTAGCGGTCAATGTGACAACTAACTGTGTGTCCCCAGATACCTCCAGTGCTTTCTCCCGACATAATAGTCTATCTGCCCTGGATATTAAGATTAAGAATGATAAGTAAGTATATCTAACTAACTATCTATTATCCTAAAAAAAAGAAAGAAAGAAATCGGGAATGTGTGAAAATAAGGATCAAGTTCCCTTGAAAGTAGATACTTGAAAATCCTCACATAAAATCTTCAACGCATACAGAAGTTTTTTTAATTAGATTTTGGTTCCCGTGGGATTTAAAAGACTGGGTGATGCTCATTTTCTGAATGAGTTCTTTAATGACTAAAGCGCCAAGTACCCAAGTTCCTTTTCTTCATGCTGCCATCATCAATCAGACAAAGCTTAAACAGATTTTACATAGATAAACTTCTCATTTCAGGCTGAATCGTAACAGATCTGAAAGTCCTAGTCCCACCACAACAACCAATGGTTTCAACCTGGCTGCCAGTAGAAAGGCCGGAGTTCTATCCCCTGTCTCCCCCTACTATAGAGAACGTTGCTATTCCCTGGGCTCGAACCCGGAGACCCCGCCTCCCAGACTCAAGAACAGTCCGTACTTTGCCAGACAACGTCAGTGCAGTTGTAGCTCTCAGACCGATCTCAACTCTATAGATAGCGATAGAGGTGAGAAGAAACAATATTTTATCTACGCTATATTATTGAAAACAGTTATCTTTTCTCTTGATTTTAAAATGTTTTTCATATTTTCTTTTCTGTTCTTGAAAAAGTCATCTTTCTTCTTAAATTTTACTTAAATGTTGAGTTCCTTATTTGGGTTCCTTCGCTATATTATTAAAAACAGTTATCTTTTCTCTTGATTTTCAAATGTTTTTCATATTTTCTTTTCTGTTCTTGAAAAAGTCATCTTTCTTCTTAAATTTTACTTAAATGTTGAGTTCCTTATTTGGGTTTCGAAAATATTGATTGAGATCAGCATAAAAGTTATGGTCTTTTTTGAGGTGATATAGTCCTTCCAAGACGCCTTTCCCTGACAGTGTAGAACTTTTTCATACCTTGAACAGTGTATACAAAAAAGTCCCAATTTTAAATAAAATAAATGATCCCATGCGTTTTGTGGATACTATGACGACAATACTGTATTTTTAGGTGCAATATAGAACCTGTGTAGCCAAAATTGAGAGCGTTTGCGGACCCCTATTTTAACTCAATACACCCTTTGAATTCCTGATACTTTAATAATTGGATGCCCTGTGTACCCTGTATTTAAATTCAACAATATTTGACCCCTTCAATTCCTGATAGTTTAATTTATTTCCACGTTATTTGTTTTCCTCAGATGTATGTGATTCTCCCAGTAGTACAAGTGATAATATCTGTGCCTATGTAGAGGAAGTTACTAAGGAATTGGCCACGGAGATCAAATCTGAAATACGAGAAGTCATTGCCAAGGTAGACGATGCATTGTCTGAATGCTCAGAGACTTCCATGGACACCACAGTCAATGGTAAGTGTACAGTAGATGCGGAGGTTAGTGGTTCGAGTCCAAGTCAAGTCAGAAAATTTGTCTAGGTCTCTTATTCAGGGGACAACATTTGTGACAAAGTGTACATACTCAACATAATTAAGGAGCGCGGTAGCGCTCCGCCCCGCCAAGTCAAGAAAGTTTGATTAAAATTATTTTTTACCAGCCTAGTTAGCTTGGTTGGTAGCGCGTCTGCCTTGTAAGGGCTAGGCCGCCGGTTCGATTCCCGCCCGAGACGGAAGGTTAGTGGTTCGAGTCCAAGTCAAGTCAGAAAATTTGTGGAGGTGTCCTGATGGGAGAACGACTTTTTTGACAAGAGTACATGCTCAACACAATTAAAATTATTATTTGCCAGCCTAGTTAACTTGGTTGGTAGAGCGTCTTCCGTCTAAGGTAGGTCACTGGTTCGATTCCCGCCCGGATTTTATCCTGAAGGGATAATGTTCGTTCTCGGAACGGATACCTTTCTCCTGTCCTGTCCTCCTTTTCTATTCAATTTCGGGACGGCAAGATCTCCTTTATTCGTGTTATTCCCTCTACCAAATCTCACAAACCATTAAACAGTTAGACATCTTGTTCTGAGCTGATAGTCTACTAAATAAATCACTACTTATTTTGTTTCAGGGAATGGGAATGGTCATCAGTTAGAGAAGAGGTATAGTCTAGAGAGCCGATTCATCAAAAGCAACTCATTATTATTCTTCCCATTTTAGCTAAACAACATGTTATAACCAAGTTGTTATTTTCCTCTCATCTCAGGTGACATAGACAATGACTCCTCTGATTCCTTTGACACGCGGCGTGGTACATTTTGTTCTCAAGACTCAGGTGTCTACGTTACCACCGATCATAAGGATGAACCCCTCCTGCCATCTCACGCACCTAAACCCAAAGTATGCCTCCTCAAGAACGGCCCTGGTTCCAATAGGGGGGCTAAATCTAGAGTAGAAAGTCCAGGAGTGTCGACAGCAAGCCCTCCTGTGCTGGGGGACCTGAAACCCCGCTGGTACTGTCCGCCTAATAATATCTGGAGACCTACAGTCAAAGTAAGACATAATGACCTGATTACATTGCCTTTGATATCCGTATTTCTCAATCCACATAAGAAAAAAGAAACAAGCAGGGTCCGTCCCTCCGGGAATTTCTTTAGCCCGTAGTGATTAGAGAAAATCAGTACCTATGTACCTACCTAATTTGTTTAATATTCAGTTTATTATTATTCTTGATTTGATTTTTACATTTTACTTTCATGTAATGATTTAAAATCAAGACTACAGCCCGTTCTCCCTTTATTCCCAATATAATGTTCAAGTCACCCATCCATTTATTGGCCTTTCTCGGCGTAGCTTAACACAGATGACGCTAAAACCGGTCTTAAATTATCGACTGAACTGTTATCTAAAACTTCTCGCTTTGAGTTCATAGGTCGTCGCGACAAATTTTGAGATCAGAGCTCATTTGTGTGAGAAAATGTGAAAAAAATCCCCCCTGCGGGTTTTTTCAGGGCTCACTCAGGTTTGGTGAGGTAAATGTGAGGAGCGGGTAGCTTTTCGCCAAATAGAGAGTAAAATCCCCCTCACTAAAAACCTTGGAAGTTAAACAGAGACTTTGAACTCTTGTTAATTTTTAGGAGTTTGAACAAGCTTTCAGGTCTAACTTCTAACTCATTGCTCATTTACATTATCTATCTGATAATGGTTATCTATTGCAGATATTCCGTGATAGGAAATGGCTGGGTAACATTCGATATGTGGATGGCAAGATGTCAGTCAATGAGAGGAAAGTGTCTGGCCATAATCCATGTCCTCATGATTACAATGATATTCTACACACCGCTAGGAATATATTCAACAAAGCTCGCAAGGTAATGTACTGTTGGTACATAATATTCACGTGCCAAAGTCTTAGGGAACGTGACGATCTTTCCTTTTATTTGTGTCATTTATTTCGCTAAAACTTTTGAACAATATGTCCGATTTTAATGAAATTTGGCAGGCATGTTAAACACCTAAAGTACGTTTGCTCGTTAGATTTTGGACTCTATAACACCTTGGATGATCCCATTCTGGTCCTTTTTCCAACTGAATTCTACAGTTGAATGAACCACTAGTTATTTTCCTCTCCTCTCAACTTCTCAATGTGTTATAATTATAACCTTATAACCAAGTTGTTATATTCTTCCCATTTTAGCTTAACAACATGTTATAACCTTATAACCAGGTTGTTATATTCTTCCCATTTTAGCTTAACAACATGTTATAACCTTATAACCAGGTTGTTATATTCTTCCCATTTTAGCTTAACAACATGTTATAACCAAGTTGTTATATTCTTCCCATTTTAGCTTAACAACATGTTATAACCTTATAACCAAGTTGTTATTAAATCAAAAATGTATTATTCGTGGTGAAGGAGAAAGCCGCTTTATCATTTTTGTGGGTATAAGAAGTATTACTAAAGCCTAGTACCCACCAGAAATATTTTTATTGGGACCTCTGGTGTGCAAGCCTAGATACCCACACTACCATGGAGGTTGCTTAGGTTTCTCAGACCATCTAAAAGAACTAGGTCTGAAAATTTCTCCGCCTTTCAGTGTCTGACAGACCGCAGCCTGTCTAGTGTCTGACAGACCGTCTGGGCGTGTATTACCCGCTCACCTATCCTCGAGTAGTATGGCCTCATACTCGGCAGCCAGTTCCTCATCAATGCCCAGTAGATCCTGCGCATAGGGTCCTGCGCATGCGCATCCACCACGCGCCTGAATACCAAACACATCATTGAGTACTGCGCACACGAAGTTGTGATGTAGAAATAGTCCGCGTGGGTGTTTGACAACAAATGAGAATACAGGTAGACGTTTAGTAGTGATGGAATTGTTACCTAGGAGAATCAGTTCCGGGATATTGCGAACGAATGATAGCATTTGTCTGTGGAGGATAGAATAGATATCAATAAAGTTAATCTATATAAAAATAAAAATTAAAAAGACAATTTAGATTCAATAAGACATTCAACGATGAAAGTTTGGTGAGCTTTCGGGAATACTCAGATTCCCATCATCAGACCAAAAAGACGCGAAAGAGGTGTTGACTCTACGAGCGCTGGAGCTGAAGTCCAGCGGAGTTAATTTGTGAAGATTCTTATCTGAATAATTATTTTAATAATTATTTTCATTTATTTTTAATCTTTATTTATTTAATTTATTATTATTTGAAAATGTTTGATAGTGGGATATGTAACTGCTATGGTCTTATCGTCCCAAAAAAGAAGAGAGAAGGAAGACAGGATGGGAGAAAGCCAGCTCTTCCGAAAACGTACATTATCTGTTCAGGATAAAATCCGCCCAGGGCGAGAATCGAACCCGCGACCTAGCGCTTACAAGGCTAACTGATAAGGTCTTATCGTCCCAAAGAAGAAGAGAGAAGGAAGACAGGATAGGAGAAAGCCAGCTCTTCCGAAAACGTACTTTATCTGTTCAGGATAAAATCCGCCCAGGGCGGGAATCGAACCCGCAACCTAGCGCTTACAAGGCAGACGAGCTACCTTCCAACCGAAATAGGTTGGCAGAAACACAAATAAAATCGTCCAGTTTGAACTTGGAACAAACTCGGTCGACGCTCAGTTAATTGGTGGCGGCATAGAATTGAAAATCTACCACCTACTTTGTGATTTTCTCCTCCCGTGTCATGATATTGTTGACTCCTACATACATCTTCAGTTGCATTGCCAGACCCAGTCTGATAGGTTCAGGATAAAATCCGCCCAGGGCGGGAATCGAACCCGCGACCTAGCGCTTACAAGGTAGACGAGCTACCTTCCAAGCTGAATAGGTTGGCAGAAACACAAATAAAAGTCGTCCAGTTTGAACTTGGAACAAACTCGGTCGACGCTCAGTTAATTGGTGGCGACATAGAATTATCTACCTACTTTGTGATTTTCTCCTCCCGTGTCATGATATTGTTGACTCCTACATACATCTTCAGTTGCATTGCCAGACCCAGTCTGAGGCAGACGAGCTACCTTCCAACCTAAATAGGTTGACAGAAACACAAATAAAATCGTCCAGTTTGAACTTGGAACAAACTCGGTCGACGCTCAGTTAATTGGTGGCGGTATAGGATTCAAAATCTACCTACTTTGTGATTTTCTCCTCCCGTGTCATGATATTGTTGACTCCTACATACATCTTCAGTTGCATTGCCAGACCCAGTCTGATAGACTCAACTATTGCTCCTGTACCTCCTTCCTCTCGCATCTCTATATCCTGCAAACACAACCGTTTCAGAAAGAAATGATTAGTTACTAGTGGAAGTCGGAACTATTTGTATTACCTACCTATATGCTCAATAGGCGTGGTCTTTTGACAAGATATAATAATTGTAGAGAATGCCATAGGCATTAACCCCACCCTTGATCAAACTTTTACTATTGCTCCTGTACCTCCTTCCTCTCGCATCTCTATATCCTGCAAACACAACCGTTTCAGAAAGAAATCATTAGTTACTAGTGGAAGTCGGAACTCTTTGTATTACCTGACTATATGCTCAATAGGCGTGGTCTTTTGACAAGATATAATAATTGTAGAGAATGCCATAGGCATTAACCCCACCCTTGATCAAACTTTATTTTGTACTTATTATGTTCATTATGTTACCATTTGTAAATATTTATTCTGTAAATAAAGTTTGATCTAATCGTTTAATAATAATGAGACAAACAGAACTAATGGAGCTGTAGAGCTCACTTAGAAAACTGACCCCTAGTGGGGTCCCGGAAGATCTGATCAAACACAAAGTGAAATTAGAAAATTTCCTTTATGTGTTTAACATTTCTGGCAAATTTCATCGAAATCGTACACATTAACGCACGCACACTCGGGAATTAACGCAGGGCGAACAGGCGACCTAAAATCCAAATTGTCAAGTTAAAACTACAAATTCAGTTGATAAGTCTGGATTGCTTGAACACATACTAGTTTCTAAACATATTTTATATACTAGATGATAGACAAAGGGGGGCGAGATTATTGAATAACTTACCTTAAGATATCGATGAGATTCTCTCGAGACAAAGAATACAGAACCTCCTCCACAACCATGAGGTACTGAATTCTTGAACAATCTTTTCTTAGCTATCAGAACTCCTGAAAATCAAAAATGGTCATTTGTTAAGAAGAATAGATAATACTACTATTAAGTGGTTCAGTTAACTGTAGCAATTGAGAGAGAGAAAAAAAAAAAGAGTGTTAAATGTTGATCAAAATTGGACACTCTGTTTAGGAGTTAGGACGAAACAGAGAATTTCGTAAAAAGGTCCCCAGTGGACTCCATTAAGGTCCCATCGAATCCCGTTCGGGGCGAACTTTATCCCTAAAGTTCGTTCTCGGAACGGCAGGCTTTCTCCTATCCTGTCCAATCTCCTATTTCGGGACTACGAGATCTCCATTGTTACAGCTATCAAAGTAAAAAAAAAAAAAAAAAAAAAAAAAAAGAGATGCTATTAGTGGTTCAGTTGACAGTAGCAATTGAGAGAGAAAAAAAAGTGTTAAACATTTGATCAAAATTGGACACTCTGTTTAGGAGTTAGGACGAAACAGAGAATTTCGTAAAAAGGTCCCCTGTGGACTCCATTAAGGTCCCATCGAATCCCGTTCGGGACGAACTTTATCCCTAAAGTTCGTCTTCGGAACGGCAGGCTTTCTCCTATCCTGTCCAATCTCCTATTTCGGGACTACGAGATCTCCCTTGTTACAGCTATCAAACTTTTTTTTTTTTTTTTTAAGATGAGTGTTCCACCGCCGTTTTTATTTCGTAGCAATGAAACAACTGCTACATTAGACGCATGTTGTCTGTGTGTTAGCATGCCCATCCCGTAGTATGCCTCTCATCAGATAAGAAGATAAGATAATATTGTTAGATATGTAACTGTCATGATTACACTCCTAGCGTACATTTCCTACTCACCTGGAGTTTGAATGCCACCGACAAACTTGTGTCCGGAAAAGAACATAGCATCTTTATACACAGACTTCTCAGATAATATTGTTAGATATGTAACTGTCATGATTACACTCCTAGGGTACATTTCCTACTCACCTGGAGTTTGAATGCCACCGACAAACTTGTGTCCGGAAAAGAACATAGCATCTTTATACACAGACTTCTCATCTACTGTGGGTAGAAACGGGTTCATGTCTAAGGGGACATAGGGAGCTGTCAACATAACAAACAAAAAAACAAAGGAGTTATAAATTTCAGTCAAACTTGTTCATTTATGGCCGGGGTCACAAAAGAGCGTACTTGGTTTAATCCAAGGTTAATAAACAGTCTTAAAAACGGTTCACAAATTCGTGTTACGTAAAAAGGAAGAAAAAAAAAAATTGTGCTAAACTCAGGTTTAACCGAAAAAGTCAAATTCAAACAAGCTGGGCCCGTCCCTCCGGGAATTATTTAGCCCGTAGTTTATTCGATCAGTACCTATGTACCTACCTAATTTGTTTAAATTCAGTTTATTATTATTCTTGATTTGATTTTTCGATTTTACTTTCATGTAATGATTTAAAATCAAGACTAGAGCCCGTTCTCCCTGTACTTGGTTTAATCCAAGGTTAATAAAGAGTCTTAAAAACGGTTCACAATTCGTGTTACGTAAAAAGGAAGAAAAAAAAAATTGTGCTAATCTCAGGTTTAACCGAAAAAGTCAAATTCAAAAAACCGGGGGTTTGAGTTCACAATTTAGACGGATGTGTACTTTTTTCCCCGATTTCATGAACCCTTATAATAGGTATCAAATCAACAGATTTCTTGAGGACCTAAAGCAGGGTTGTCCAACCTTAGGGCACCCGAGGGCCGCAAGAGACCAAGGTAGAGAGTTGGCGGGCCGCAAAAACTCAACTCACGGGGGAGGGGGTGGCCTGGTGTAATGTAATTATGATATATTACTTTCTATTTTATTTTATTATGAAAACTTACCACATGATGACATTAGTGTGGTTTCTGTGGACACTCTGCAGCTGACACAAGTGCGTGAATATCGACATTCACGTCTTCGGTACACAAACGTAGAAGGTGTGATTTTCGTTCATTTTTTTAGGCGGGCCTTCGCGGGCCGCAAAAATGAGCTCGCGGGCCGCATGGGTTGGACAAGCCTGACCTAAAGGGTTAATCCACGTGCTCAGGTTCAGTAACCTCTCTTCATTAATAAACGTGTGATCCTGCCTGACTCTGTGATATATCTACATAATTATGTTATTAGTGACAGCTATGTTTAAACAGATCTGTTTAAATTCTCATCTGTTCAATTCTCTGCGTTCTTAGAGAACATAGAAGGGGCCCTACTGGAACCACCATCACATCCTAGTACGGCGTTCTACCATAGTGGCTCTGTCACTCAACCCTTCTACCACCGAGAAAACTCACCATCTCACCAAGTATGAACATTCAAAACCCCAACTTGGAATCGGACACGGATAAGTAAGTCTGCTTTCTTATTTAATGACGTCACAACTTTTAGAACTTTTTCACTAGAACGGCAAATATAAATTGAATCTTCGACCTGTCAAAGTTTCTTTTTCGGCGTTTTGTTTTGATCTTCAATTTTGAATTTTTCACAACTTTTTACGTAGGAATCAACCAATCGTTCATAATGTTTACTCAATGCATCAGTTCTATTCGGTCCCATGTCCCAAGTGTTCTTACCAGCAGTAGCATAATCCCAGAAGGCCAGGGCTCCATATTGATGTAGTAACAGTGTCGTAGCTATATCATCTGCTAGCACCCCGGTGATATTAGATGAGGCTGAGAATACACCAATGAGCTGCGAGTCTGGTTGTAAGTTCCGATGTAGCTGTAGCTGATTCTCAAGGTCAACCAGGTCCAGAAAGCCTTCCTTGGTTTCCTGTATCCTGATGATCTGATGGGACAGAGGATAGAAAAGCATGGGATATTAAAATCTACAGTAGCGCTGAGCAGAGATACGCAACCATTTAATGGTGAATTCCCTCCTGCTCAGTTGTAAAATTTATCATTACGATTATAATAGGTACTTATGTACTTCATTTATAAATATGACACTTCTTCCGTGGCACTCTGAGGAAATGATCCCATAATAGAAGCGGCATAGTTTGAATTGTCATGCTCAATTTTTGAATAGAATAAGACTTGTTTACTTATTTTCTTTTCATACTTCGTATTTAGGCTGTCTCCATAGTGCTTGTTTCCATTTTCTATTATTGCGCGAATAGCACTGAAAAGTTCCTTTACTCCAGCAGTAAGTACAAGTAGGGTACTAATAGTATTGTGATTAAACAACTAAAAATTCCTTATTTGGACCCTGAAGCACACCCTACCATAACCATAAGACCAAACAAAAATCATATCATTTTTTCGTATATTCGTAGAAGCTTCACCCATCCTTTTGATCTGTCTATGTCAGGGTTGTCCAACCTTAGGGCACCCGAGGGCCGCAAGAGACCAAGGTAGAGAGTTGGCGGGCCGCAAAAACTCAACTCACGTTGAGTTCATAGGTCGTCGCGACAAATTTCGAGATCAGAGCTCATTTGTGTGAGAAAATGTGAAAAAAATCCCCCAAAAACCAGATAAGTCCTTCAATGGGGACAGACCGACCGACAGACAGACTGACAGACACCGAAGCGAAAACAATAGTCCGTCCCTTATACCTTTTTATTACTATTGTAATTATAAAGGAAGGACGGACTAAAAACCGGGGGTTTGAGTTCACAATTTAGACGGATGTGTACTTTTTCCCCGATTTCATGAATCCTTATGATAGGTATCAACTCAACAGATTTCTTGAGTACCTTAAGGGTTAATTCACGTGTTCAGGTTCAGTAACCTCTCTTCATTAATAAACGTGTGATCCTGCCTGACTCTGTGATATATCTACATAATTATGTTATTAGTGACAGCGGACACTTTCCTCTCATTGACTGACATCTTCCCATCCACATAACGGATATTACCCAGCCATTTCCTATCACGGAATATCTGCAATAGATAACCATAATCAGATAGATAATGTAAATGAGCAATGAGTTAGAACTTAGAACAGAAAGCTTATTCAAACTCCTAAAAATTAACAAGAGTTCAAAGTCTCTGTTTAACTTCCAAGGTTTTTAGTGAGGGGGGCTTTTACTCTCTATTCGCCGTAAAGCTACCCCCCCCCCCCCCCCCCCCTCTCCCCGATCTGTTTATATTCTCATCTGTTCAATTATCTGCGTTCTTATTTATTGACGTCGCAACTTTTTGAACTTTTTCACTAGAAAAGCAAATATAAATTGAATTTCCGACCTGTCAAAGTTTCTTTTTCGGCGTTTTGCAATTTTGAATTTTTCACAACTTTTTACGTAGAAATCAACCAAACATTCATAATGTTTACCCAATGCAACAGTTCTATTCGGTCCCATGTCCCAAGTGTTCTTACCAGCAGTAGCATAATCCCAGAAGGCCAGGGCTCCATATTGATGTAGTAACAGCAGCATGCGACTGCCCACATTTAAGAGAACTTTAATTTAATTTATTTATTATACTAAAAAAAAGGTCTAAAACTCACGGTATTAGTAGTGTGCCTCCACTCCCCAGTCTCCGGGTTCACAACATACTGTGGCAACAATTTCCAGGCCTCTGTGGCCGCCATCTTGACGGCCTCCATTACAAACCCTACCTCGGCCTCGGCCATGAAGTAAGGTAGAGATATACGAGTAAACCCAGGCCGTAACATTTCATACTGAGAACTCTCCGCATGCCGACGCAAATGATGTCTGTCCAGTCGACTGGGGGAAAGTCAAATCAAAAATGTATTATTCGTGGTGAAGGAGAAAGCCGCTTTATCATTTTTGTGGGTTTAAGAAGTATTACTAAAGCCTAGTACCCACCAGAAATATTTTTATTGGGACCTCTGGTGTGCAAGCCTAGGTACCCACACTGCCATGGAGGTTGCTTAGGTCTCTCAGACCATCTAAAAGAACTAGGTCTGAAAATTTCTCCGCCTTTCAACCTTAGTGTCTGACAGACCGCAGCCTGTCAGACCGTCTGAGCGTGTATTACCTACTCACCTATCCTCGAGTAGTATGGCCTCATACTCCGCAGCCAGTTCCTCATCAATGCCCAGTAGATCCTGCGCATATGGTCCTGCGCATGCGCATCCACCACGCGCCTGAATACCAAACACATCATTGAGTACGGCGCACACAAAGTTGTGATGTAGAAATAGTCCGCGTGGGTGTTTGACAACGAATGAGAATACAGGTAGACGTTTAGTAGTGACGGAATTGTTACCTAGGAGAATCAGTTCTGGGATATTGCGAACGAATGATAGCATTTGTCTGTGGAGAATAGAATAGATATCAATAAAGTTAATCTTTGTAAAAATAAAAATTAAAAAGACAATTGAGATTCAATAAAACATTCAACGAAGAAAGTTTGGTGAGCTTTCGGGAATACTCAGATTCCCATCATCAGACCAAAAAGACGCGAAAGAGGTGTTAACTCTAGTAAACAAACACATTACACTCGTATTATAATCAGCACCTGTTGCAATCACAAACACTGCTATTCATAATCACAAGTCAAGATAACACAACACCCGCCTGGCATTACAAACATGGTTCAGCCATTCACAATGTGAGTTTAATACCTATTCTGTTTAAGTTTAACTCTCGTATTAAGCCATTATTAAGCAATCTCATTGGCTTTGTTTTAAATTTTCTGAAACCAACCCATGACATTGCTTAGTCCGAGAGTTAAAACTTAAACCAAATTCAGGACTGCAGCCCCGTTAGAAAACAAGGGGTTTTTCATTAGGCCCCCGTTCCATAGATAATTTCACACTTCGCAAAAGGACTGCTCCTATACGAGTATACAATATTAGAGAATATCTCAAGCTGTGTCCACACAAAGTCGACCATCGATCGATCGATCGCTAATCGACCATGTGAAGAGGTGTATCATATGTTGTCGAGGTAGTGTACGGTTTCAGTCGACGTCGACTATGTGTGGATACAGCTTTAGACTATAGAACCTCTGATCACATAGGTTAAGCAACATCGAGGAGGGCGGATAAAAACATGGATCCGACATACACCGCATATAACTACCTGCTATAAATGACAACCCTTGTCCACACAAAGTCGACCATCGATCGATCGCTAATCGACCATGTGAAGAGGTGTATCATATGTTGTCGAGATAGTGTACGGTTTCAGTTGACGTCGACTATGTGTGGACACAGCTTTAGACTATGGAACCTCTGATCACATAGGTTAAGCTACATCGAGGAGGGCGGATAAAAACATGGATCCGACATACACCGCATATGACTACCTGCTATAAATGACAACCCTGAACCAATTTCCTTGAATGAAACTAAGTAAACAAACACATTACACTCGTATTATAATCAGCACTGCCTGTACTGCCCCTGTTGCAATCACAAACACTGCTATTCATAATCACATACTCGCTTTACTTTTGAACAGCTGGGGAATTTTCAAGTCTCATTGTTCCATGGATAGGAAACAGCCTATAATCGTTTGGTGGTGTAAGGATCAGTGTTTGAACCCTGTAAGTGGTGTTTCTTGGATAAAAATCGTCGTTTCTCGAGAAACTTAAACGAGTACAACTATTTTTTTTTTTTTTTCAAGGTTTGACAGAGGGAACTGTAACTGCTAGGGTCTTATCGTCCCGAAATCGAAGAGAGAAGGAAGACAGGATAGGAGGAAGCCAGCCTGTTCCTGAGAACGAACATTATCCCATCAGGATAAAATTCGCCCCGGGCGGGAATCGAACCCGCGGCCTAGCGCTTACAAGGCAGACAAACATGGTTCAGCCATTAGCGAGCCGTGCAGGAGATCCTGGGTTCGATTCGTCGTGTTGACCTAATACCACCTGAATGGGAAGTATTGTGAGGCAACGACCTTTTTTATGAAGAGGTTTGATAGAGGGAACTGTACGAGTCACTCCTAAGGTCTTATCTGATCGTTCGAAAAGCGAATAGAGAAGGAAGACAGGATAGGAGAAAGCCAGCCGATCCGAGAACGAACCTTATCTGTTTAGGATAAATTCCAGGCGCGGGAATCGAACCCGCCACCTAGCGCTTACAAGGTAGACGCGCTTCCAAACTAGGTTGGCTTTTTTGGACAAACCTAAAAGAACGAGTTTGGTTGAAGTTTCAGTCCATATCGATCGACTTGGGTCGAGTTGTGACTATATTTAAAATCTATGAGAACAACATTTTCATCTTTAAAACCAATGTCAAAATTCCATGTGGATTCTACCACAACTGAACGATTGGTGAAATTCCTAGTCTTTTAAAATTTAAAGGAGTACCTACTAGAAGTTCTGGTACATCCTGTATACATGGAGGAGCTGAACAATCATCTTGCTTTCAAGTGAAATACAGTCTCAATGAAAGAGCAATACAGAGTGTGTTTATACTAGTGGAGATGATGGAAATACAGCAAAACATCATGACATAATAACTTGATGTATTGAATTGAGAACGGATCTAATTGCCTATCAAGGACACAGGCTAGAAGCTAGAAGCCTTAACGCGCAAGAACATTCACCCCGGAATTACGAGTATCATAATTATGATGGGTCAGTATCATTAGTCCAACTAGTCCATAACTTTGTAACCTACTAAAGTTTATTTCATTCAGTAGTTAGTACAGTTCTGGTACATCCTGTATACATGGAGGAGCTGAACAATCATCTTGCTTTCAAGTGAAATACAGTCTCAATGAAAGAGCAATACACAGTGTGTTTATATTAGTGGAGATGATGGAAATACAGCAAAACATCATGACATAATAACTTGATGTATTGAATTGAGAACGGGTCTAATTGCCTATCAAGGACACAGGCTAGAAGCTAGAAGCCTTAAGGCGCAAGAACATTCACCCCGGAATTACGAGAATCATAATTATGATGGGTCAGTATCATTAGTCCAACTAGTCCATAACTTTGTAACCTACTAAAGTTTATTTCATTCAGTAGTTAGTACTCAGTAGGCCTAGGTACATATTATGTACTCAACATTTGATTGAACCATTTGATTCGTGAGGCGTATACAAATACTAATAAATGTGTTCACATTGCCAACGAAGAAAAATTAAGAAAAATTGTAGCTTTGGACGAAGAAAAAAAAATTAACCCTCCTCCCTAAAATGCCAGAAAAACCATCAGACCTAAGCCACGAGATTTCAATCGGTATGTTAGTAGATTGTCTTTGATCCGCTTTACGGAATTCCGTATTTAGAGAACGAACCTTATCCGTTCAGGATATAATCCGCCACGGGCGGGAATCAAACCCGCTTTTGAAACCTTTCAAATATGTATCAATATTTCTATTGAAAATAGAGCCAGAAAAATAGAAAGCCAAAGACGGTATCTTGAGGACAACAGGTTTGATAGAGGGAACTGTAACTGCTGAGGTCTTATCGTCCCGAAATCGAAGAGAGGATAGGAGCTTTTAGTTTAGCTAGTACACTTGGTACACCGTGCGCACCTTGTAACTGCTGAGGTCTTATCGTCCCGAAATCGAAGAGAGGATAGGAGCTTTTAGTTTAGCTAGTACACTTGGTACACCGTGCGCACCAAAAAACCTTTCTAAATATTTTTAGATCATACAGAGAAGGCTGTCAGATTAAACGAATGAAAAAATGTCCCAATTTTTTGACACTGGAGTGTACATAGAGACAGAGGGTATAACCTGACCCGAGTCTTTGCCAAATATTTCGTGTCATTGTTCAAATCCCATACCTATCGTGATATTAGCAGTGTTCGTGTATATTGTGATATTAGTAGTGTTAGTGTATATTGTGATATTAGTGTTGCCTACGTAAATATCTCAATATAATATATTTGTTTACTTAAATCTCATGTTCAGACATTCACGTGTTATCTTAATTTGCCATAATATTTTGACTAGAATTGAATTGATATAGCATAGTGGTCACTGCGCTCGCCTTGCACGCGGGAGACCCGGGTTCGATTCCCGGCGGGGTCAAGAAATTTGTATAGCCAGCCTATACTTGGACATAAGCAGTCTGGCTCCGATGAAAATTTTTTCTCTATAATATTCATAACCTATAACAGGGCGAAGTCATATATTATAATTGAATTGAATTGTTTATATTTATTTTTCTTAAAAAACTATACATGGTTTCATCCCCTAAGCTATTTCTCTAACTTTTTGGGGGATGGCTCTCTCCTAATCTGTATGTATAATAACTGTTTTACCTGGTATAGTGGTCACATAGAAAAATCACAAAAAATGAATTAAAAAAAAAAAAAATAGTATAATGTAATAAAAGGTATGTAAATCTTAAGAAAACTTATGTAGGTACCTAATATTTAAATGAGGATAGTGAAACTTATAAATTTAAGTAAACAAAGTTAAGTAGAGGGAAGTGAGAATGAAGAGATAACATTAATTCGATACCTACTCTCTATTTCCCTAATATTGATGGACAAGCACGTAGGCTAGTTACTCTTAAATTGATTGATTAGTATCTTACTAAATATGTATCTTCAAATTATGGTTTAAACGGTAAATAAATTTAGCAAGGCTTTAATAAATATAAGCAGTGCAATAGTCCTAAACTAAAATGGACGCGGCACATTAGGGATCAGGAAGAGACCGCCTTAATAAATATAATTATGTAAGTAGAAGTATATTGTCGAGTTAAATCTTGGAAATCTCTTCGTTCGTTCAATAAGCAATAACAATGACATAACAGCAAGACAGGGAAGTGAGAATGAAGAGATAACATTAATTCGATACCTACTCCCTATTTCCCTAATATTGATGGACAAGCACGTAGGCTGGTTACTCTTAAATTGACCGGTAAATAAATTTAAACGGTTTAAACGGTAAATAAATTTAGCAAGGCTTTAATAAATATATGTAAGTAGAAGTATATTGTCGAGTTAAATCTTGGAAATCTCTTCGTTCGTTCAATAAGCAATAACAATGACATAACAGCAAGACAATGAATAATTATCTACAATAATTCAATGTATTTTTTTTTTACATTAAGTTTGTTTTTCCTTATTTGTCTTTGTGAGTTTTTCTCATTTCTACCTCTGATCTGATAGAGTGGATAGATCTTACCATTCTTGTACTGAAGTGTATAATTGACTAATTAAGAAAAGAAAAAAAAAAAAAAAAAGAAGAGCAAGGAATTCAATTAATTGTGCTAATTAACGATCTTAGTGTTCATATTAGAACCCCCCTGACATGGCCTTGGAGATCAGAGTTACTGTGAACTTACAACAGAAACCCTTTAGAACTTGTCGTGAGTTTCATCCGATTTTTTCCCCGAATATCCTGTAGGCAATGTAATTTATATCAGAGTGTTCACACTACACACGACACGATTTTTTCCCGAAGGACAATTATTGGGAACGGGCTCTCGCACGGTATCGCGATTTTCCCCCAATAAACCGGATTCAATCGCCAGCCTACTTAGCTTGGAGGGTAGTCCGTGTAGGGTATTCTGACTGGCCAGATCGTCCAATATGATTTTCCAATTGAATATGGCCAAACATCGGTCCATTTTTGAGTGAGTCTTACAACAGATTTTGCAACTTGAAAATGTTCTCTTCAAAAATAAAATTAACATTCTTTGAAATTGAAATTCATCGTGTATGATCTTACAGTCCGCCTGCTTGGGAAGCGCTAGGTCACGGGTTCGATTCCCACACGGAGCTAACTTTATCCTCAACAGATAAGGTTCGTTCTCGGAACGGCTGGTTTTCTCCTATGCTGTCCTCCTTCTCTCTTCGACTTCGGAACGATAAGACCTTAGCAGTTACAGTTCACTCTATCAAACCTCTTTTAAAAAAAGTCTATATGAGACTGTACACCCCACAGGTAAATGGACTCACCTGAAGAGTGTAGATTGTAGGGAGGTGAGAGTGGTGGTAGTGTGCGTATTACCATAGGCAGGTAGTACTTCTTTGAGAACATAATCGGACTTGTCGTGAGTTTCATCCGATTTTTTCCCCGAATGTCCTGTAGGCAATGTAATTTATATTAGAGTGTTCACACTACACACGACACGATTTTTTCCCGAAGGACAATTGGGAACGGGCTCTCGCACGGTATCGCGATTTTCCCCCAATAAACCGGATTCAATCGCCAGTCTACTTAGCTTGGAGGGTAGTCCGCCTGCTTGGGAAGCGCTAGGTCACGGGTTCGATTCCCACACGGAGCTAACTTTATCCTCAACAGATAAGGTTCGTTCTCGGAGCGGCTGGTTTTCTCCTATGCTGTCCTCCTCTCTTCGTTTTCGGGACGATAATACCTTAGCAGTTACAGTCCCTCTATCAAACCTCTGAAAATTTCCCCTGTAGGTACTGTAGACCCCAGAGGTAAATGGACTTACCTGAAGAGTGTAGATTGTAGGGAGGTGAGAGTGGTGGTAGTGTGCGTATTACCATAGGCAGGTAGTACTTCTTTGAGAACATAATCCTCGATAAACTGAAGAGATCGTGCGGAGGCTGTATAGTCACAGTAGACCACTGAAACATCAATCAAGCAAAAACCACATATTAGTACTGTTACAGTAGCTAAGGGGAGAAGGCCATAGGATTGTAAAGGGTTGCCTGATTTGGGGAATTTTTCTTTGAACAAGGTACAAGGGGGTCTTACTTGACGAACTGTCGGATTAGAACTAAAGGTGGTTCGGCGTGCTCCGTCGGTTTCGGTAGGTATTCTCGGAGGGGGGGGGGGGGGGATGGTAGGGGACTAAATATGTACTTCATTTACAAAAATAACACCTCTTCCGTGGCACTCTGAGGAAATGATCCCATAATAGAAGCGGCATACCTAGTTTGAATTGTCATGCTCAATTTTTCAATAGAATAAGACTTGTTTATTTTCTTTTCATACTTCGTATTTAGGCTGTCTCCATAGTGCTTGTTTCCATCTTCTATATTATTGCGCGAATGGCACTGAAAAGTTCCTCTACTCCAGCAGTAAATGCCTAGGGTACTAATAGTATTGAGCTGAAACAATTAAAAATTCCTTATTCGGGCCCTGAAGCCCGCGCTGTACCATATGACAAAACAAGGATCATATCATTTCGATATCATGAACGTGCAATAGCTGCAGCAAATCATTGGAGAAATCAGGTATAGCTGGACAAGTTACGGAAAGTAAGTAAGAAGTACCCTACCCCGATACCTACCTTAGCGCTGATCTCTTTCCACGGCAACAGATTGGAATGATGCTCGAACGGACCGGCAAACACAATGGGGGGATTCGAACTCCAGGTCCAAGTACTATTTTTACTGAATACTAACTGCTATTTAGATTAGATTAGGGTTATAAATAAAATAAGGTGAAATCCAGGCTGTGGAGCACTCAATTGAATGTTCCATTACTATTATTTGTTTAAATCACTCAATCTCAATTTCAAGTACACTGTGGAAACTTCACAGATTTCCGCTGTTCCCAGTCACAATAAAAAACATGTGTAAGTAAATCTCTGACATCTCAAGATCATCTGTTTATAATTGCGATTTGCGAAAATAAAAATCTATGAAAAACCGATTTAATTAGAACAACACTGTGTTTAGCCCTGTATTTCGAGGATGTATTGATTGAAATATGAACCTAATACATACCTACAGGATGTCTCACACAAGTTCTAGTAGATACTCGCTTTACTTTTGAACAGCTGGGAAATTTTCAATTCTCATTGTTCCATGGATAGGAAACAGCCTATAATCGTTTGGTGGTGTAAGGATCAGTGTTCGAACCCTGTAAGTGGTATTTCTTGGATAAAAATCGTCGTTTCTCGAGAAACTTAAACGAGTACAACTATTTTTAAAATCTATGAGAACAACATTTTCATCTTTAAAACCAATGTCAAATTCCATGTGGATTCTACCACAACTAAACGATTGGTGAAATTCCTAGTCTTTTAAAATTTAAAGGAGTAGGTACCTACTAGAACAGGGTGTCTACCAAAATGGAAAAATAAAATTCCCTGACTTTTCCCGGTTTTCCAGTCCAATTTTTCAAAATTTCCAGTCTACTGGTACATATTAGAGTCTCAAGCTATGTCCACACAAAGTCGACCATCGATCGATCGCTAATCGACCATGTGAAGAGGTGAATCATATGTTGTCGAGGCAGTGTACGGTTTCAGTCGACGTCGACTATGTGTGGATACAGCTTTAGACTATAGAACCTCTGATCACATAGGTTAAGCTACATCGAGGAGGGCGGATAAAAACATGGATCCGACATACACCGCATATAACTACCTGCTATAAATGACAACCCTGAACCAATTTCCTTGAATGAAACCACCAAGTAAACAAACACATTACACTCGTATTATAATCAGCACTGCCTGTACTGCCCCTGTTGCAATCACAAACACTGCTATTCATAATCACAAGTCAAGATAACACAACACCCGCCTGGCATTAAAACATGGTTCAGCCATTAGCGAGCCGTGCAGGAGGTCCTGGGTTCGATTCGTCGTGTTGACCTAATACCACCTGAATGGGAAGTATTGTGTGGCAACGACCTTTTTTATGAAGAGGTTTGATAGAGGGAACTGTACGAGTCACTCCTAAGGTCTTATCTTATAGTTCGAAAAGCGAATAGAGAAGGAAGACAGGATAGGAGAAAGCCAGCCGTTCCGAGAACGAACCTTATCTGTTTAGGATAAATTCCGAGCGCGGGAATCGAACCCGCCACCTAGCGCTTACAAGGTAGACGCGCTACCAAACCAGGCTTTTTTGGACAAACCTAAAAGAACGAGTTTGGTTGAAGTTTCAGTCCATATCGATCGACTTGGGTCGAGTTGTAGACGCATCTTTGAAAGCCAGCCGATCCGAGAACGAACCTTATCTGAATTAGGATAAATTCCGAGCGCGGGAATCGAACCCGCCACCTAGCGCCTACAAGGTAGACGCGCTACCAACCAAACTAGGTTGGCTTTTTTGGACAAACCTAAAAGAACGAGTTTGGTTGAAGTTTCAGTCCATATCGATCGACTTGGGTCGAGTTGTAGACGCATCTTTAGAGTTGCAACTAACAACGCAGTATCGTAAGGCCTACGTGCGAAAAAACTGCATAGGAGAACATTTTGTTCACATGATTATTATACTTTATCTACGCTGTGTTCTTGAGAAAAAGTCGTAAAACTGTTTGATAGCCAGCCTATACTTGGACATAAGCAGTCTGGCTCCGATGAAAATTTTTTCTCTATAATATTCATAACCTATAACAGGGCGAAGTCATATATTATAGGGTGCCCAAAAGTTCAAGTACTATACTTGGACGGGTGATTTATTGGATTGAAAAATGATTTTTTGGCTTTATACGTCTTTAGGAAGAGGGGTGCCAAAAAGTTCAAGGGTGACTTATTGATTTGAAAAATGATTTTTTGGCTTTATACGTCTTTAGTAAGAGGAGTCCACGAAAGATCTCAATTTGAGATTTCGAGCTACAAGGCATTCTGGATTTGACACTTGGTCATTTATGAGGCTATTCCTGAAAGAGCAGAATTTGTCTGAGCATACCTTGAAAAAGAGCACACAAAAAATGTCTTACAAATAAATTTTGACAATGACGAGTTTTGTGGAAAAAGTCAAGATAGTTCCATTTTTCAGATGTAACTTAGAACCCCTGTAATTCAAATTGTGAGGACACCCATTCATACAGGAAACTCCTCATTTCAAGCCTACAAACTACCCCTTCAAGTTCATTTCCCCTATTGATTTTAATTTGTTTTACCAAGTGTTGTGTATACCCTTAAAAGTTCTAACTTTTTAATATAGAATAATAGAGTTATTGATAGCACGGCCGTATTTAGGCCCCCTACCTTCAGGCTTTACTATGGGGTGGACTCCGAAATTTTTCAACATCAACCCTCGGTAGGTCACTGTCTGGACTCTTGCTCCCTCTCCCTCAATGAAATCCTGGATACGGACTTGATTGATATTGTTAGTATTATAATAATTAGAGCCACTATTATTAAAACATACATGATACTTGATACATGATAATAATTTCATAATATAGCGTCGGGATTGCACGAGTTTGGATATTATTATTGTTTACGTCTGAGTGTAATGAAATGCATCGCATATTCCAGAATGATGAATTCGCATTATCAATTATCATACACTTTACCACCATCATACCGGATGGGATCCTAAAAACCTAAAATAAAACTCGCTTTTTCTGTCAGTTAGTCACAACAATAAATGAATTTTATTTATTTACACTCTAAGGAAACGAATAAATGCCGAAAACCATATGTAAGCAATATAGGTATTTACTATGTATATGTAGGTACTTTTTCAAAGAGGTTTGATAGAGGGAACTGTAATTGCTAAGGTCTTATCGTCCCGAAATCGAAGAGAAAAAGAAAACAGGATAGGAGAAAGCCAGCCGTTCCGAGAACGAACATTATCCCATCAGGATAAAATCCGCCCCGGGCGGGAATCGAACCTTAGGAAGAGGAGTCCGCGAAAGATCTCAATTTGAGATCTTGTAGCTCAACTACAAGGCATTCTGGATTTGACCCTTGGTCAATTATGAGGCTATTCCTGAAAGAGCAGAATTTGTCTAAGCATACCTTGAAAAAGAGCACACAAAAAAGGCCTACAAATAAATTTTGACAATGACGACTTTTGTGGAAAAAGTCAAGATAGTTCCATTTTTTAGAAATAAATTAGATTAGAACCCCTGTAATTCAAATTGTGAGGACATACAGGAAACTCCTCATTTCAAGCCTACAAACTACCCCTTCAAGTTCAGTAGGTTAACTTTTTGTTCACCCTGTCTGGTAAGTGCACTTTGTGTACATTGAGTCTTGTTTATGCAAACCAATCATATTTGTCCTTACGTCTCAAACAATATTCATTATGACGGAAGGAACTCCGGGCTTGTTTAAAAGGAAACATATGTGAGGATAAGATTTAGATGGGGCATTAGGAGTTATCAGTGCTTACAAAGTCCATTACTGACCAAGTACTAACAGTGTCAAAAGAATTTCCGGTGAAGAAACAACATGGCCCAACAACCACTTTCAGCAAAAAGTCGTGCTGATGGTTTTCCTGAAATTCACCGGATTTTTTCTTTTAAATTTTACATAGATAGCAAACCTACAAAAAATAAAATTGTAGCCCAATTTCCAAGGAATTTCGTCAAACTGTTTTCAGTTTGAACATGGGAAAATCTCTTTTCGTAAGAAATGGTCAATATCCCCTGTTGTTTGGTAAGCGACGACAGGTCAAATGTGATTCATAAATAAAACCTTTATTCATGAAAATGTGAATGAATAATACCTCACATAAATATAACAGAGAGGTAAACATATTTTACACTGATCTCCTGTGATGTGATGTCCCCAAAACGACTGCCCGATGAAAAACAACTTGACGTCAGCTCCTATAGCACCAATAGCCTGCACCTGAGTCAATGAGTCTACTACTGTGCTTACTCTCCCAATATTATGTCGTATCACATTTCACATTACTTGAGTACCTAGATTGATTGACATCATCCAATACTTCCTTCACACGCGCTGTGCAACTCATTTCCACATCAACTAACTTATCAACAACTATCAATATCAACAATATTGAAATCTACATCAACTAACTTATCAACAACTATCAATATCAACAATATTGAAATCAACATCAACTAACTTAATAATCATATTGGAACCAAACCATTCCTCCTACGAACTAGCATGAAAACCAATAGTATGACCTGTGACCAAATTCCAGGAATTCTCACAGGTCAGTGGTTCTCAGCCCAGGTGCTGCTGTGCTGCGGATTACTGCAGTACCACCGAGGCCACTATGACCATGGGCTAACCTCTAGGGGTGCCGAGAGGCGAAACATGTTGAGAACCACTCCATATCATAGCGCAATGAGTCCACAGGTTTTAAATTTCAATAGAAATCATTGGGGAAAAATAACACCTAGATTGCATTTTCTTTGTATTAAAAAAAAAAAATCCACATGCATAGTCATTTGATAAACAAAATGTTGAGGCCTTGGATAGGCGATTGAATGACTTGTGAGTAGAAATATTGTAATCTCTCCGTCCAGTAAACAAAAATGACGCGATGAAAATGAAAATAATACGATATTATAGACGAAATTCGACGTAAAGTTACTAGAAACACTACCACAGGGAAAGTCAAAGGAGTATTTAAAATCTCAGTATTTTCGGCCAGAGATCACAGATAGAACATAATATTTTGTAAAATGGGGCACAACCAAATGACAATTTTTTTCGAGATAGAGTCCTATTCCGATGTAAAAGTACCCAAAAAGTGCATTGGCGCAATCAAAAACATCCAAAACGGTCCCTAAATCCCCTAAAATGTCGCAAAAAAAAAATAACGTTGAAACAGCCATGGTTTACACATGAACTGACGTCATCACAAACTGACACATGAACTGACGTCATCACGAAAAAATGGCTGCCCGCGAAAATTATAGGGGCTCAACCAAATGACAATTTTTTTCGAGATAGAGTCCTATTCCGATGTAAAAGTACCCAAAAAGTGCATTGGCGCACTCAAAAACATCCAAAACGGTCCCTAAATCCCCTAAAATGTCGCAAAAAAAATAACGTTGAAACAGCCATGGTTTACACATGAACTGACGTCATCACGAACTGACACATGAACTGACGTCATCACAAAAAAATGCGTGCCCGCGAAAATTATAGGGGCTCAACCAAATGACAATTTTTTTCGAGATAGAGTCCTATTCCGATGAAAAAGTACCCAAAAAGTGCATTGGCGCACTCAAAAACATCCAAAACGGTCCCTAAATCCCCTAAAATGTCGCAAAAAAAATAACGTTGAAACAGCCATGGTTTACACATGAACTGACGTCATCACGAACTGACACATGAACTGACGTCATCACAAAAAAAATGGCTGCCCGCGAAAATTATAGGGGCTCAACAAAATGACAATTTTTTTCGAGATAGAGTCCTATTCCGATGAAAAAGTACCCAAAAAGTGCATTGGTCAAAAGAGGAATATAAAGAACCAAATGGAAATGGGCTGAAAAAAAGAGTTGGCAATTCCGGAGTATAAGATGGAAGGTTTAGGTTTGGTTTCACGTTACACATATCTACATGTATTTGGTTGTACATAGTTACAATGCATCGTTTATCTAGAAATACATATGATACTTAATAAAGAACAATAAAAGATTGAGAGCAAAGATTTAGCTGACATAGAAAAACAGAACTACTGAGGTAATGACGGAAGAGTATAGGTAAACTAGGAACTATATGATAGACCAAAGAATGGCAGGATATTGGGAAGACAAAAGAGGAATATAAAGAACCAAATGGAAATGGGCTGAAAAAAGAGTTGGCGATTCCGGAGTATAAGATGGAAGGTTTAGGTTTGGTTTCACGTTAAACATATCTACATGCATTTGGTTGTACATAGTTACAATGCATCGTTTATCTAGAAATACATATGATACTTAATAAAAAAACAATAAAAGATTGAGAGCAAAGATTTAGCTGACATAGAAAAAACAGAACTATTGAGGTAATGACGGAAGAGTATAGGTAAACTAGGAACTATATGATAGACCAAAGAATGGCAGGATATTGCCATTTTAGACAGCCACACTTAATTCATTATTAAGGTAAAAAGACTGACTGAAGAATATAAACAAACTAGGAACTCAAACAAGGACTTGACAATTTTGAGGCACATGAAGGTAGGCATCGTTGTACATAAAGAACAATAAAAGATTGAGAACAAAGATTTAGCTAGCATAGAAAAACAGAACTACTGAGGTAATGACGGAAGAGTATAGGTAAACTAGGAACTATATGATAGACCAAAGAATGGCAGGATATTGTCATTTTAGACAGCCATACTTAATTCATAAAAAATAAGGTAAAAAGACTGACTGAAGAATATAAACAAACTAGGAACTCAAACAAGGACTTGACAATTTTGAGGCACATGAAGGTAGGCATCTCCAGAAATACAAGAGAAGGAAACCAAAGATAAGAGATACTTAGGTGGGTAGGGTAGGTAATGAGTACATAGGTAGGTAAGACCAAAGACATAGATATCGAACAAACACTAACAAACAGACCCAGCTATCAGTTCAGGTAAGAACTGACGGATAAACATAGACACAACTAGACTAGGCTGTGAGTTGGTATCAATCTTGCACGTCCGAAGATATGACCTTGACATTCTAAAACCACAACACACAGACTCTAAACTGAAGAACCAAGTCTTACTTCAGGAAACCAAACCAAGAAGAATACTTTGTCCGAATTTTCAGACTCTAAACTGAAGAACCAAGTCTTACATCAGGAAACCAAACCAAGAAGAATACTTTGTCCGAATTTTCTAACCAGGTCGTTAGGAAATTTAAGCAACCAGAACTTGGTCGGAAATCATATTTCTGCTCTAAAGTACCAAGGAAGTTAAAAAAATCTAGCAGAATTGCAGAAGAATTTTTTTTTTCCTTCATGTTCTTTTTTATAGGGGTTTGTTTAACATTACTCACTGAGTCACTGTATAACTGCGAAGATTTATAAGTTTATAGTGATTGGAGTTTTAACTGTTTTAAGCTCCATTCAGCGCTAAGCTATTTACCTACTCCTCATCAAGAGCAGCTAGTTGAGGATAACAAAATCATAAAGTACCTCGGTATAACAATAGGCAACTAACGCAAAGGCCGAGCTACTACGGAAAAACCCCACACAGGTCACTCGTAACTCGTAATAACAAAAAACATCAAAGGTAATTAATTACATATGTATAACAATCACATAAAATACTATACGCGTAAAAATAACATTAAATAGTAGAGTATGGCAAAGTCCACACCACATTAAATCAATTTACTACAGGGAGTTCACGGGAAAAGTTCAATGCGTCTGACATCAATGACCAACAGGTCATTCTGTATAATGAAATGAATACCGCCACAATCAATAAGGAACTGCAGGGATCAGCAGAAATAAAAAAAAAACGAGACCTAGCTTCACCTCCTGGGTGGGTCGTGGAACGGAGCAACACTAGGTCTTTCTGATAACATGCAATAATAATATTAGGTAGTATGCATTGACACATAATGCTTTTTCACAATAATGGATTATTATTAACATTAAATTTGAATTTATTGAAAGAGTATCAATGGAATCATCGAGAAATGTACGGAAGAAGAGGGACACTCCAGCCAACACATCAGAAGTACCACAACACTGACACATGATAAACAATCAAACATTCAGCAAGAAAACATGAAATATTATTTCCTTCATTAACTCCCAAGATATGGATAGTTCGTCGGATCGAAATATAGTTGGAAGAGTGCCATTTCCATAACATTCATTCTGTGTCGAGTGCTAATGGTAACTTTTTGTGGTCAGCACAATAGGTATCTATGTTCACATAATACATAAATGGAGTAAGGTGTAAGGCTGCTCCTATATTGGAAGCGGAATTATGGAGGACAAGAATCGACCATATCGGATCTGGCCTGCACCGCGTTCCGTAAAAAAATCACAGTCTACATTTTACACATCCCAATGATCCCAAAGATAGGACAAAATAGTCCAGAAGAAAAGTATATATTCCACGTAAATCCAGATGCTGTGCCGTCAAAATGTTACCAAATGTAAAGTGCATACCTATTGGTAAAGTTCCCAAGTTCCTTTCACGAACTCAGTCCAGATGTTCAGGCTTTCAATTTTTTTTAGCGTCCGGAAGTCAAGATTAGGTACGATTTTCAAACCGCCTCATCGACACGCTGCAAGCGCGCTGGCTGAGTGCATTAATGGTTTTAATCCACAGAGTGCGTGCATTAATGATCCTAATTCGATAGATAGGCAATAATCCAAACAAAACGGTAAAACCTACATGTGTTATTCATACAACGGTATTCACTGATACTGATACAGACAAGTTTACTAGACATAACAGTTGTTCCTTCATCTTTCATAACATCAAATGACCACTGATCCAAACAAAACGGTAAAACCTACATGTGTTACTCATATACAACGGTATTCACTGATACTGATACAGACAAGTTTACTAGACATAACAGTTGTTCCTTCATCTTTCATAACATCAAATGACCACTTAGGGAAACGTGAACACAAGTTCAAACTATTCAAGGTAATGCTGAGCTACTGACACATAAATCTAAACAAGGAACTAGAACTAGAAGACAAAAGAGGAATATACAGAACCAAATGGAAATGGGCTGAAAAAAGAGTTGGCAATTCCGGAGTATAAGATGGAAGGTTTAGGTTTGGTTTCACATTACACATATCTACATATATTTGGTTGTACATAGTCATATATATACTAGTAAATCTGTTCTAGAACAGGTAACATCGTAACTTCAACTGTTTTCTTGATTTAGGTTCCTCTTCTCCATCTCTCAATAAATGCAAATAATTATCGGAATAATTATTTATAAAAGAATCTTCACAAATTAAAATATAAATTTTAAAAAGACAATGAGATTCGAATTGGCCATGCTTCGGGATGAACTAGCGGGATTCCGGAGCGAAGCGACGGAATTCAGCTAGTAAATGAATAAATGCCGAAAACCATAGGTAAGCAATATAGATATTTACTATGTATACTTTTGGTATCCAGATAGATGACCATCTGGGCAATCGCGTGCTGTTGGCTTTTCTCGATTCTCGGCCCCAGCACTCATGTTGGGTGAGATTAATGTGAGGAGTTGAGGAGGCTGGTCGTTTGTCACCAAGTGTGGTGTGTAAAGCCAACTTCTTTAGATTAAAACATTGCCATTTGTTTTGACAGGATATACCTATCCTTGCCCTGGTGCATTCGACGGCATAACTACATAATACCCTTATAAATACAGTGAGCTAAGATCTGAAGGTCTACAACTGGGATGTATTCGGTATTCCGGCTAATGAAAACAATTAGAATTAGACCACCAAAGTCTAGTTTTACGTCTAAACTCTAAACTCAAGTCTTTGTTCTCCGATGCAGACATAATACACCACACGCATAATTTAAATCACTCTACAGTGCCTATAATTGCTAGAGTAAACATTATTAATTTTTCATTTATGCAGAAACAATACATAATGACAATAATGGGCGAGTACAGAAGAAGGTACTTAAGTAACATTCATGCACGCATGTTAAAATAACTAGTGTGTGATTGATAGGTGTAAGGTGCTAGAATTTTTGCTACAGGTGTGATAGGGATAGCTGTATAGTGTATTCTATAGGGATGTTTTCAACACTAGGGTATGTATGAGAAGAAGTAAATTAGTAACCTAGTAATAGTACTAACCATTGATGGTGTGTCTTCAATGAAATTAAGCAACGTTGCACGTGGTTGGTATCTGGATGGGTGACCATCTGGATAATCGCGTGCTGTTGGCTTTTCTCGGCCCCAGCACTCATGTTGGGTGAGATTAATGTGAGGAGGCTGCTGGTCGTTTGTCACCAAGTGGTGTGTAAAGCCAACTGCTTTAGATTAGAACATTGCCATTTGTTTCCAATAGCCTGCACCTGAGTCAATGAGTCTACTGTGCTTACTCTCCCAATATTATGTCGTATCACATTTCACATTACTCGAGTACCTAGATTAATTGACATCCTCCAATACTTCCTTCACACGCGCTGTGCAACTCATTTCCACATCAACTAACTTATCAACAACTATCAATATCAACAACATTGAAATCAACATCAACTAACTTGACAATCATATTGGAACCAAACCATTCCTCCTACGAACTAGCAACTAGCAACTAGCATAAAAACCAATAGTATGACCTGTGACCAAATTCCAGGAATTCTCACAGGCCAGTGGTTCTCAGCCCAGGTGCTGCTGTGCTGCGGATTACTGCAGTACCACCGAGGCCACTATGACCATGGGCTAACCTCTAGGGGTGCCGAGAGGCGAAACATGTTGAGAACCACTCCATATCATAGCGCAATGAGTCCACAGGTTTTAAATTTCAATAGAAATCATTGGGGAAAAATAACACCTAGATTGCATTTTCTTTGTATTAAAAAAAAAAAATCCACATGCATAGTCATTTGATAAGCAAAATGTTGAGGCCTTGGATCTTGGATTGGCGATTGAATGACTTGTGAGTAGAAATATTGTAATCTCTCCGTCCAGTAAACAAAAATGACGCGATGAAAATGAAAATAATACGATATTATAGACGAAATTCGACGTAAAGTTACTAGAAACACTACCACAGGGAAAGTCAAAGGAGTATTTAAAATCTCAGTATTTTCGGCCAGAGATCACAGATAGAACATAATATTTTGTAAAATGGGGCACAACCAAATGACAATTTTTTTCGAGATAGAGTCCTATTCCGATGTAAAAGTACCCAAAAAGTGCATTGGCGCAATCAAAAACATCCAAAACGGTCCCTAAATCCCCTAAAATGTCGCAAAAAAAAAATAACGTTGAAACAGCCATGGTTTACACATGAACTGACGTCATCACAAACTGACACATGAACTGACGTCATCACGAAAAAATGGCTGCCCGCGAAAATTATAGGGGCTCAACCAAATGACAATTTTTTTCAAGATAGAGTCCTATTCCGATGTAAAAGTACCCAAAAAGTACATTGGCGCACTCAAAAACATCCAAAACGGTACCTAAATCCCCTAAAATGTCGCTAAAAGGTCACAAAAAAAATAACGTTGAAACAGCCATGGTTTACACATGAACAACCTGACGGCGAGGACTTCCCTAACATAATGTGATCATGTCGGTAGAGTATAGGTTCTTTTTCTCTTTTCAATATTAAACTCAATGTAACCTTAGGGTAGTTCCCTCATATTTATTACTACAGTCTCGTTATTTTGGGACACCTACGTTAGAGATGATCATTTTATTTTAGTCTCTTCATATGGTACCTCCTTGTTTAGTGTTTATTTATTTTGGGGATTATTACTTGACACTCTTCATTCTTATTCTGGGTACCATAAAATTTTATTTAGTAGTCTGAAAGCGCTTATTTTACTATGCTTTCTCATAAATTGTCGGGTTGCTTCCCATCACCTGATTTTGATTACTATTGATTTTCTCCTTAGCTCATCATAACTCAGCTAGACACTTTGGTATTATTGTAAGGTATTGTATTGCTGAGTAAGTATTTGTTTGCGGTGATCCCGTAGAGCTGATTGTTATGGCTATTGTATTATCTACATTATGTACACCATTGATTTTTGTGCAGTGTTGCCCCGTTATCCAAATTTCAAACGCTTATTAATCGCAGATTTGGTGGGTTACGCGTTTGAGGTATTTGTATCTTGCTTTCTTTGATACCGTTTTATTGTGAGCATTTTACTGTGTGAGTTTTATTTTCTTTCCTTCCAGGTGTAATTACGCGGACTGTTATTCAAGTCGAGGACCATTTGCAACTTAACTCGACATTTTCTCACACTGGTCAATCGAACGACTTCTAACGACATGGAATTTTTGAGATTTGTTGTCGAGGGGACGCTCTCGACACAAAGTCTCTACTCACGTCGTTCTCCTGTATTCAGCGATATCCTCAAATTTACAACGATAACCTACCGTTATTATGTGCTTACGTTGGATTTAAATTGTATTTATTTTGCATAGCTCTCGCCCTTAGCTCCCTTTATTGCCTACTTATTTGGTTTCTCCCACTTTGTGCTTTGAGCCTGATCAACTCAATATCGCAACCTGGGTTAAATCGTTTTCCTTTTCCGAGTTTACATCCGGACCTATTGTAGATACTAACTCTTGTCTCGTTGTACTAGACATTTATTTGTATTATTGGGTACCAGTCAAGTACTCAAGTAAGCAGTGAAGTAAAGTATTCACTCAAAGCAAACAACTTCTTCAACATTTACTCAAGAAGCAAGCAGCTTTCCTCAAACATTAACGGAAACAAGCAACTTTCTTCAAATATTCACTCAAAGCAAGCAACTTTGCTCAAACACTCACTCAAAAGCAAACAACATTCTTCAAACATCCACTCAAAGCAAACACCTTTCTTCAAACATTCACTCAAGGCAAACAGCTTTCCACAATCCTTCACTCAAGGCATTTGCTTTCTTCGTTAGTTAAGAAGGAAATCGGGGATGCTATAAGGTTAAACATAAATGAAAGGAATGGGAAACAGTAAGTTTATAAGTCACTTCCTTGAATGGAAAATTCGTGCTTTCCGAAAGAGTTATGATAGGGAACTTTTTTTGTGCAATGGAGCTTTTAAAAGTTTTTTATCTAGTCCTTGGCCTTGGCATAGTTGAAGGCACGCGACTTCTTGGAACAAATGAGTAATGTTAGGTATTGCACTCTTTTTATACTTAGAGGTGATAAACCTTCGAGACGCGTGACCAATTAAGTTATGCCTTTGTATTTGATAACATTGCAAATTGCAATACCAGGAACTAGAATCAGTGAAGAACTCGTGGTATCGGCAGCGTTTGTCCTTATGACTGTTTACATCTTTCGACTCAACATGGCTCATATATAAAAAAAATGGACTCAATATGGTTCCTATAACAAAGCATTTCGAATTTCACAAAAGAAATAAAGATTTTTCAAAGAAAACCCTTGTAAACCCCCTACAATAATACAATACTTGTGACGTCAAAATTTTGCAAAATGTGGAAAACTCTTGAGAACTTTTAGGAACGCAGCTCAGCTGTATAACTATCCCAGAATTCGAGTGTACTCCATTTCCACAAGGGCTCAGTTACTAGAGTTGTTTTACAACAGTAGGTACCTTGATACTCCTGCGAATTCCTAGGTAGGTACCCCGTACAACTCTATTGGGAAAAAGCTCTACAGCTCAGCTTGGACGAAGTCGAAAATGCCAAAGTTCCGGGAATTCCCGGAATTTGAGCCCGTTTCATTCTCCGGCGAAACATTTCACTAATCGTTATTTCCGTTGTGCTAATCGTTTTTTCAGCAGGGTGATGTTGCGAGAACAAAAGTTCACCCCCATTACTTAACTAGGTCAGGGCGAGGTCTCCACTTAACACAAACACGAACACCTCATGTATTTCAACCTATTTCAACCCTTAACCCAATACCGATGCTTTAGTACCGCCCACTTTTAGGTTTTAGCCTCGTCATGAGAACACTACTGGACAAAAGTGACTGTGAAATCCGAGCCTGATTCACATATTATGTCTGGAAAAGTGAAAACCTTTTGTCTTTTGATAATTGAAAAAGCTTTTCAAGACAAATCTGGACATCAATAAAGCGTTTGACCTTGTAGTTTTCTTTGTTCGAAAATAGAAAACTTCAATCACGAAATCTTTCTGACGTGTACACAACACTCATGATACATGATAATAATTTCATAATAAAACGTCGGGATTGCACGAGTTTGGATATCATTATTGTTTACGTCTGAGTGTAATGAAATGCATCGCATATTCCAGAATGATGAATTCGCATTATCATACACTTTACCACCATCATACCGGATGGGATCCTAAAATAAAACTCGCTTTTTCTGTCAGTTAGTCACAACAATCTTATATTATAAGAACAAGATCCATTCACTCATTCACATTTCACACACTGATCGCTCTATCTCGAGAACCACAACACCTAGAAAGCTGAAATTCGGTAGGCATATTCCTTTTATGGTCTAGGTGTGCAATAAGAAAGGATTTTGCGAAAATCTAAACCGATCCTGAGATATGATCAATTTTTGATCGCTAAAATATCCATAAGAAATACACAGAGTGCAGAGACTGCGGGAGAGAAAACTTTTCCTCGCTCGCCTAATATTGAGTTTCGTTTATGTTTTTAGTTTGATAAATACAAGTGCGGCCATGCCTTTTCCACAAGTTTGGCCATGCCTCAAGTTCGGCCATGCCTTTTCCACAAGTTTGGCCATGCCTCAAGTTCGGCCATGCCTTTTCCACAAGTTTGGCCATGCCTCAAGTTCGGCCATGCCTTTTCCACAAGTTTGGCCATGCCTCAAGTTCGGCCATGCCTTTTCCACAAGTTTGGCCATGCCTCAAGTTCGGCCATGCCTTTTCCACAAGTTTGGCCATGCCTCGGGACTATAGCTACCTGAAGGTACGGACATCTACTACTTTAGTACTTTACTAGGATAATAGAGTTATTGATAGCACGGCCGTATTCAGGCCCCCTACCCTTCAGGCTTTACTATGGTGCGGACTCCGAAATTTTTCAACATCCACCCCCGGTAGGTCACTGTCTGGACTCTTGCTCCCTCTCCCTCAATAAAATCCTGGATACGGACTTGATTGATATTATTAGTATTATAATAATTAGAGTCACTATTATTAAAACATATACATGATACATGATAATAATTTCATAATATAGCGTCGGGATTGCACGAGTTTGGATATTATTGTTTACGTCTGAGTGTAATGAAATGAATCGCATATTCCAGAATGATGAATTCGCATTATCATACATCATACCGGATGGGATCCTAAAATAAAACTCGCTTTTTCTGTCAGTTAGTCACAACAATAATTGAATATATGTAAATGCCGAAAACCATAGGTAAGCAATATAGATATTTACTATGTATACTTTTGGTATCCAGATAGATGACCATCTGGATAATCGCGTGCTGTTGGCTTTTCTCGGCCCCAGCACTCATGTTGGGTGAGATTAATGTGAGGAGGCTGCTGGTCGTAGCCCGATGTATTTTTTCCCTATACGTTGTCATGTTTGTCTCGAGCTGTGTTACTTGATAGAAGGTGCGCATGATAAAAAGGTTAATATCTTGTGTCCATTTCATGCGCACTCTTCCGCGAACAAAATCGCGAAATCCGCGAACATAATCGCGAAATCCGCGAACATAATCGGCAAATCCGCGAACATAATCGCAAAATCCGCGACCGTCCGCGAACATAATCGCGAAATCCGCGAACATAATCGCCAAATCCGCGAACATAATCGCCAAATCCGCGAACATAATCGCAAAATCACATAGGTACGATATGTACATAGGTACGATAGGTGATAGGTAAATACCTATTATTAAAAACAGATAAACAAAATATATCCGCGAACATAATCGGCAAATCCGCGAACATAATCGCCAAATCCGCGAACATAATCGCGAAATCACATAGGTACGACTATGTACTCAAAGCAAACACCTTTCTTCAAACATTCACTCAAGGCAAACAGCTTTCCACAATCCTTCACTCAAGGCATTTGCTTTCTTCGTTAGTTAAGAAGGAAATCGGGGATGCTATAAGGTTAAAACATAAATGAAAGGAATGGGAAACAGTTTATAAGTCACTTCCTTGAATGGAAAATTCGTGCTTTCCGAAAGAGTTATGATAGGGAATATTCTTCAAACATCCACTCAAGGCAAACACCTTTCTTCAAACATTCACTCAAGGCAAACAGCTTTCCACAATCCTTCACTCAAGGCATTTGCTTTCTTCGTTAGTTAAGACAAGCAGCTTTCCTCAAACATTAACGGAAACAAGCAACTTTCTTCAAATATTCACTCAAAGCAAGCAACTTTGCTCAAACACTCACTCAAAAGCAAACAACATTCTTCAAACATCCACTCAAAGCAAACACCTTTCTTCAAACATTCACTCAAGGCAAACAGCTTTCCACAATCCTTCACTCAAGGCATTTGCTTTCTTCGTTAGTTAAGAAGGAAATCGGGGATGCTATAAGGTTAAACATAAATGAAAGGAATGGGAAACAGTTTATAAGTCACTTCCTTGAATGGAAAATTCGTGCTTTCCGAAAGAGTTATGATAGGGAACTTTTTTTGTGCAATGGAGCTTTTAAAAGTTTTTTTTTATCTAGTCCCTGGCCTTGACATAGTTGAAGGCACGCGACTTCTTGGAACAAATGAGTAATATTAGGTATTGCACTCTTTTTATACTTAGAGGTTATACTTTATACTTAGAGGTTATACTTACTTTTTATACTTAGAGGTTTATCACTTTATCTTCGATGAGACGCGCGAAAGTTTATAAGTCACTTCCTTGAATGGAAAATTCGTGCTTTCCTAAAGAGTTATGATAGGGAACTTTTTTTTGTGCAATGGAGCTTTTAAAAGTTTTTTATCTAGTCCTTGGCCTTGGCATAGTTGAAGGCACGCGACTTCTTGGAACAAATGAGTAATATTAGGTATTGCACTCTTTTTATACTTAGAGGTTTATCACTTTATCTTCGATGAGACGCGCGACCAAGTTATGCCTTTGTATTTGATATTGATAACATTGCAATACCAGGAACTAGAATCAGTGAAGAACTCTTGGTATCGGCAGAGTTTGTCCTTGTGACTGTTCACATCTTTCGACTCAACATGGCTCATAAAAAAAAGGACTCAATATGGTTCCTACAACAAAGCATTTCGCATTAAAGATTTTTCAAATAAAAACCTTGTAAACCCCCTACAATAATACAATACTTGTAACGTCAAAATTTTGCAAAATGTGGAAAACTCTTGAGAACTTTTAGGAACGCAGCTCAGCTGTATAACTATCCCTGACAGCTTTCCCAGAATTCGAGTGTACTCTCCATTTCCACAAGGGCTCAGTTACTACAGTTGTTTTACAACAGCTCAGGTTGGACGAAGTCGAAAATGCCAAAGTTCCGGGAATTCCCGGAATTTGAGCTCGTTTCATTCTCCGGCAAACGAAACATTTCACTACCTAATCGTTATTTCCGTTGTGCTAATCGTTTTTTTCAGCAGGGTGATGTTGCGAGAACAAAAGTTCACCCCCATTACTTAACTAGGTCAGGGCGAGGTCTCCACTTAACACAAACACGAACACCTCATGTATTTCAACCCTTAACCCAATACCGATGCTTTAGTACCGCCCACTTTTAGGTTTTAGCCTCGTCATGAGAACACTACTGGACAAAAGTGACTGTGAAATCCGAGCCTGATTCACATATTATGTCTGGAAAAGTGAAAACCTTTTGTCTTTTGATAATTGAAAAAGCTTTTCAAGACAAATCTGGACATCAATAAAGCGTTTGACCTTGTAGTTTTCTTTGTTCGAAAATAGAAAACTTCAATCACGAAATCTTTCTGACGTGTACACAACACTGACCTTTGTTCAATTTCAAGTTTGTCTCGGGCTTTCGAAAGATAACCACTGATTAATTGATAAATGACCTTCGAGATGAGGCGTATGACAAGGTTAAGCTTTTTCTCCCGTGACTGCGTTAAATTTTGTCCTCTGTTGAGTCTAATTATCTCGCTGCTCGCTATCTTTATAGACCTACAGATAACTTTATAGACTTACTGATAAGGATATGGTGATGCCATAGTCAGTGCTATTCGCATAGATACTCAAGTATCACAACAATAGAACAAGTGCCGACGTCTAAGGAAATGCGAAGTACCAATATGGAATACTTATGGCTAGAATATTCCATAAAGCTATTAAACTATGATCTATGATCTTTATTATTTACCCTCGAGTGTACAATTTCACAGCGTGCTACAGTCACATGTTATCTCTGTAGACCCCGAATCTTTATTATTTACCCTCGAGTGTACAATTTCACAGCGTGCTACAGTCACATGTTATCTCTGTAGACCCCGGCCTTAGATATTTAGGTACAAGCTAACTAGCTCGGGGTGATAGGCTCTATGATCAAAAATGAGAAAAGACAAGACAAGAACAGCCCGAATGTAAGTGACATGAATCATACTGCTCATGCCATAAATTGAAAAATTAATTAATAAAGTACTATATCACGTGACCAATCTGTGCATGTGTAATGCCATTGGTGGGAGGGAGAGGGAGGGAAAGAGATATGAAAGATAGAAGGAGTAAGAAGAGATGGGATGGAGAAGGGAAACCCTTATGAAGTAAATCCAGAACTCCAACAAAAGGACGAACAGAAAAGGAACTTTGAACAACACAAACACAAATAAACCCCCAAGTATATCTCCGCAAGAGATATGAAAGATAGAAGGAGTAAGAAGAGATGGGATGGAGAAGGGAAACCCTTATTAAGTAAATCCAGAACTCCAACAAAAGGATGAACAGAAAAGGAACTTTGAACAACACAAACACAAATAAACCCCCAAGTATATCTCCGCACATACGTACCTATCTACTCGTATGTATGTTAGGTACCTACATAATATGTACCTATGTGCATAAAAACAATAAGTATGTACGGTAAATAGATGCACAAAACAGTAGGTAAGTTGTGATTATGACTTCAAAGTACAAACTTACATAGTTTACCCAGAACAAACTATGAACCTTCTTTTTCCAAGAAAACAATAGAAAACAATCAGAGGTAGAAAGATAAAGAAAAACTAACAGGAAAAAGAAAGGGAGAGAAAGAGGTTGGAGATAGAGGAATAATGAGGGCAGAAATATAATGAACAGAGAGACTAGAGAGAGAAAGAATAATGTTGAAGAGAAATAGGAAACGAGGGAGGGAGAGAAAAGGGAGAAAGATACCGAGGAGAAAACAAGCGAGAAACCAGGAGAAAGGATTCAGGATAGAAGGATTAAGGAGGAGATAGAGAAAAAGGGGATAAAACGAAGAGGAGAGAAGGATTAGGGAGAAAAGAACGAGGAGCTAAACGGGATAGAATAGAGAGAAAGAGAGGTGAGGGATAAAATATTGCACATACATTATTTCGGTGGGAAAAACAACTAGATAGGTGCATAATATGTACCTATGTGCATTAAACAATAAGTATGTACGGTAAATAGATGCACAAAACAGTAAGTTATGATTATGACATCAAAGTACAAACTTACATAGTTTACCCAGAACAATCTATGAACCTTCTTTTTCCAAGAAAACAATGGAAAACAATCTGAGGTAGAAAGATAAAGAAAAAACTATCAGGAAGAAGAAAGGAAAGGGAGAGAAAGAAGTTGGAAATAGAGGAATAATGAGGGCAGAAGTATAATGAACAGAGAGAGGAATAATGTTTTATTTAATGTATATATCAATATAAGTTATTGTTTACACAGGTCAAAATAGAAAAAATAAAATAAACAAAATATAGGGCCCTTGGAATGATAAAGAGAAAAAGGACACGAGAGAGGGAGGGAAAGAAAGAAGAGTAGGATTAAGGGGAGAAAGATACCGAGGAGAAAATGAGCGAGAAACCAGGAGAAAGGATTCAGGATAGAAGGATTAAGGAGGAGAAAGAGAAAAGGGGATAAAACGAAGGGATTTAGGAGAACAGAACAAGGAGCGAATCAAGAGAAAGAGAGGTGAGGGATAAAATATTGCACATACATTATTTCGGTGGGAAAAACAACTAGAGAAGCGTTATGTAGGTCACTTATATAGGAGAGGGATGAGGGAGGCGGGAATTTTTGCTACCTCGAGGGATCGATAGAGGGAATTCATGCTGTCTGAGGGGAGAAGGGAGAGGGAGAGAAAGCGCGTGGAGGCACTTAGCCTAATAACATTTCGTGTGCCAAATTTCAAACCCTCGCCTCGGGGGGATTTTCTTCCTTGTGTCAATTTTACGAAAAACCCAATGGGGAAATTTTGACCTCCTTTTTATCTTTTGTCACTTTTCTGGCTCTTCTGTTTATGATGGAAAACTGCCAAATACCCATGCTGCAAAATAGTGGTAGGTAGTTAAAAGCAGAGAATTAATATCTTTCTTTTTTTCTATAATAGTAATTCCAGGTAGGTAATTATTATAATTAGGTAAGTACTTGTGTACTTACCGAAGCGAAGGGAAAATGAACTCCTCCCCATCAAAAACTATAAACCCATTTCAAAAGTAAATATCTAGATAAATAAAGCTACCTGCGAACCTACATAATCTACTCTTCCTTTAGAAAAGCCATATAGGTACGTAACTACAAAAGCTGGCTTCGTGTGGCACATCATTTCATAAATTCATAACTACCACACTGACAGGGGGTAGGTAATGTACGAGGAGGTAGTTATTAGCGAGCAATTTCACAGCAATTCGTGTTAACCTACATTTACCAACTTCCGAATGTAGCATTTAAGCTGGAAATATAAAACCCTGGGAGAGAGGAAAGCTCAATAAATTTCCTCTTGGCACGCGTGTGACCTCAAATAACCTGCCTCAAAACAGGAGCAGACCTCAACACCTCTCCACTATTCTCTGACGTCAGCATCAGAAGCTATCCATTATTTCAGTGGTACCTAACGTGACGTCAGCACCTATCTATTCACTATTCTAGTGGCTGTCAAAATTTGTGGGCTCGCGGAACTCGCGACCCTCTTTGCCAGCGAAGAACCTTTTGATAACACCCTGGCAATCTTATTAAAGGTTATGTACAAATAGTATTAACTAGTACCTATGCCTATGCCGTACATAAGTTTCGCCGATTTTCCAATTCACATCCGATATGTAGTTATGTACATTAGACTTGTTTATGATTCTTATGAAAATTGCAGACAACATAATTTATGCCTCATTTGAAATAAGTATTTGTGGGAGAAAAAAACCAGAAAACATAAAACACCCGAGTCTTAACTCTAATCACCATCGCAGATTGCATGATGCATCAGGAAATGTTAAGTTTTTATCAAGACAACCAGATCTGCAAGATTGGAGATTGAGGAGAGGAAATAATATTTAAGTACCTATTTTTCAATTTTCATATTTATTTCCGGAACTCTGACATTTATTTCTATTTCTTTTAATTTTGTTCACAAATATGTACATACTTACCTACTTAGTACTTACTTACCCATGAGCTACTAGATAATCTAGACTTAGTTACCACACATATTCTTGTTTTTCAAGAGGAAATCAAACCAGAATCTCACCTGACAACTATTTGTGGGAGAAAAAAACCAGAAAACATAAAACACAAAACACCCGAGTCTTAACTCTAAACACCATCGCAGATTGCATGATGCATCAGGAAATGTTAAGTTTTTATCAAGACAACCAGATCTGCAAGATTGGAGATTGAGGAGAGGAAATAATATTTAAGTACCTATTTTTCAATTTTCATACTTATTTCCGGAACTCTGACGTTTAGTTCTATTTCTTTTAATTTTGTTCACAAATATGTACATACTTACCTACTTAGTACTTACTTACCCCTTACCCATGAGCTACTAGATAATCTAGACTTAGTTACCACACATATTCTTGTTTTTCAAGAGGAAATCAAACCAGAATCTCACCTGAAATCAAGAAAAACAGAAGCAATAAGTAAGCATTAGTTTTACAAGTCTATATAGGTAGGTACAATACAAAGTTCGTGCAGTTGACTAAAATCGACTACAAAGTAGGTAAGATCAAACGATTTAATTAAGAAGTTTATCATTAGGACGTTTTTCAAGCGATATCGATCGACACCAACAATAAGTAGTACTTATACGCTGCATAAGATATCACTCGTATGAATTTCTGATTAGCTTGTTTGTCCTATCCTACCTTAGTTTAGTATCCTCTGCATATGAATTGGTTATTGGTCTGTCCTACCTTAGCGACTTCTGCATATCAAAGGGATCACGTTTTGCACGTCTGCTCAACGTACGTGAAATACATACGTGCATATTGTTACTTGAAACTCGATGCATATACATATTCTCGTGCCTTCGTATTTAACACACGTCTCCATATATTTTCATATTTGATATTGGTTTTATTATTCTGTCAAACTACCTGAATTGAGTCTTCAATTGCATCAGGGTGCTTGCTATCAGAATATCAAATAGGTTTGTTTGTACAACAACACAATACTAATGGTCTCTATGTTATAGCTCACATTTCATATCTAATGTTTGATATTAGTGATAGTAGTGTCCTGAATCAATAACGAACACATTTCAATTGGAATTTAATGTATTGTGTCCTGGGATAAAAAATAAACTTTGATTTGTACATAATTATACACGTGTGGGCATGGGCATGTGGACAACACAAATATGAAATGCGATAGCGACAAGTAATGGCCATCAATAAAGTAATAAAAAAGATAAAAACAAATTCATCAATACTGTTTTTAGATCGCTGTCGGGGGGGAAAAAGATCGTCTCTATCTTACATAGACATAGATAGTTCGATACTGATTTTAGAATTTTAGATAGACGAAATTGTAAACATAGTGTCAAATTTGTAAAAGATGGGAATAAAAAGAGTCTCAAGTACCTACACAATACAAAGGTCGGTACTTGAATCCCCAAATTCCAATACACTTAACAAAGGTCGGTACTTGAATCCCCAAATCCCAATACCCTGAACAAAGGTCGGTTTATCCCCTCCTAAGAAAATTGTTCGTCCTCGAACAAGAATATTACAAATGAAAAATGAACAAACAAAGGAACAATTAAGCAACAAACAAAAGTACAAAAGTAAGTAACTAACAAAAGTAAATAAACAAACAATCTCGTTGGTTCACCTTTCCACGAATAATCAGGCTGTCATGCAAGCCACGCACACTATGAACATGAATGTTCTCTGGGCAACTTGACGGTTGAACTTGCCCACACTCCACAGGGTTGTCTGTGTCTGTCTCTTGTTTGCATATCTGCTCCACGTCGCTGTACCGCTCTACTGATGACTGGGACGGACTGTCTAACTTCTCTCGGGTCTCGCTTCTGGTTGTTGGTCGCGAGGTCGGTACTTGAATCCGTAATACATAGAAAGCTCATACTTCAAACAAAGGAAACAAGTGAACAACAAAACAGCAAGAAAGAGACACAAGGCAAAACAGCAACAACAAAGGCACAAAGCAAATCATTAACATGAGCCTCTCGTTCCAGAATAAACCTGCACTGAAAACTACGCAGAGATCTCAAAAAACCTCCATTGTATTCCAACAACCCTCTCAACATGCTGTACCTGACAGCAGTCCTACATTTTCACCAACATCTTCAAATATAGTGTGTCAAGTCTGATGTGCTTCACTTTCATGATTCATCTCAATACTGACGATATTCAGACCCAAAAATGTGATTTGAAGGTCTTATCAAATCATCAGACCCAGAATTTAAAATCTCAAGTTTGAGTTCGAATTTTATGAGTCTCAATTTCAAGATGAATCATGTAAGTCGCCAATTCAAAGCACAAATCGCTTTTCAGAATACTGTTACGTATACGTGGGCGTGATCGGGTTCGTAAAAGATTAGGTCTAGTAAAAACACTCGCGAATTCGTTTAATTAAATCTAGAGTACAACAAGTTTATTTATTTCACAAAAGAGTACACAGTCACAAGGTATAATCGCTATTACAAGGTACAATCTCTTATCACAAAGTTCGATCGCTTATCTATCACGGTTAACACTAACTTTCACTCCCATTGATCTCTGAACACATCCACCAATAAGTGACACCAAGTTAGCCCCCAAAAAACTTTTGAAGCCATGAGTAGCAAACAAAAACTTAGGTGTTAGCACACAAAATACCTACGTACGAGTATTATTACGGAAATTTGCCTTTTGACCTTTCCTTCCGCAAATTTCATTACAAGGAGCTTTCATTTTACACTTCCGCACTCCAAAGCCTCCTATTCTTCTATTCACACATCAATATAAATTGCTTTTCATCTTTCTACCACCCCAAGTCAATCTATCAATGACAAAGGTGACAGCTCAACTCCTAACCTTTACGAGGAAATCAAGGTAATAGAGCATTTAGTTCTATTTCTTTTAATTTTGTTCACAAATATGTACAATGTACATACTTACCTACTTAGTACTTACTTATGAGCTACTAGGTAATCTAGACTTGAGTTACCACAGATATTCTTGTTGTTTTTTTAAGAGGAAATCAAACCAGAACCTCACCTGAAATCAAGAAAAAACAGAAGCAATAAGCATTATAGTTTTACAAATCTATAGGTATTACACACTACAAAGTTCATACAGTCGACCGAAATCGACTTAACTTATAAAGTAGGTAGGTAAGATCAAAAGATTTTGGCGGAATTAGAACTTTATCATTAGGTCGGTTTTCGAGCGATGTCGATCGACACCAATCAACTATTAGTAGTATACTCTGCACTCGCACTGCGTGCTCGGGAGGGGGGCTTCGCCCCCCTCCACCCCCCGGGGGCTTCGCGTGTTCGCTACGCGGGGTTGCGTATACGGTCGCGGGTGAATTTCTGATTGATATATCCTATCCTACCTACCTTAGAATCTTCTGCATATGAATTGCTGATTGGTCTGCTGCCTTAATATTTACCTTAGCGTCCTCCATATCAAAGGGGTCACGTTTCGCACGTCTGCTATCGCCGTACGTGAAATACGTGTATATTGTTAAAACTCGATGCATATACAATATACATACACACACTCATGCCAATACGTGCATATTGTTAAAACTCGATGCATATATTACTCTCGTGCCTTCGTATTTAACACACGTCTCCATATTATATTTTCATATTTGATATTGGTTTTATTATTCCTGTCAAACTACCTGAATTGAGTCTTCAATTGCATCAGGGTGCTTGCTATCAGAATATCAAATAGGTTTGTTTGTACAACAACACAATACTAATGGTTTCCATATCTCATATCTAATGTAATGTTTGATATTAGTGATAGTATTGTGTCCTGAATCAATAACGAACACATTTCAATTGGATTTTATGTATTTTGTCCTGGGATAAAAAATAAACTTTGATTTGTACATAATTATACACGTGTGGGCATGTGGACAACACAAATATGAAATGCGATAGCAATATTTCAACCCTTAACCCAATACCGATGCTTTAGTACCGCCCACTTTTAGGCTTAGGTTTTAGCCTCGTCATGAGAACACTACTGGACAAAAGTGACTGTGAAATCCGAGCCTGATTCACATATTATGTCTGAAAAAGTGAAAACCTTTTTTCTTTTGATAATTGAAAAAGCTTTTCAAGACAAATCTGGCCATCAATAAAGCGTTTGACCTTGTAGTTTTCTTTGTTCGAAAATAGAAAACTTCAATCACGAAATCTTTCTGACGTGTACACAACACTGACCTTTGTTCAATTTCAAGTTTGTCTCGGGCTTTCGAAAGATAACCACTGATTAATTGATAAATGACCTTCGAGATGAGGCGTATGACAAGGTTAAGCTTTTTCTCCCGTGACTGCGTTAAATTTTGTCCTCTGTTGAGTCTAATTATCTCGCTGCTCGCTATCTTTATAGACCTACAGATAACTTTATAGACTTACTGATAAGGATATGGTGTTGCCATAGTCAGTGCTATTCGCATAGATACTCAAGTCTCACAACAATAGAACAAGTGCCGACGTCTAAGGAAATGCGAAGTACCAATATGGAATACCTAAGGCTAGAATATTCCATAAAGCTATTAAACTATGATCTATGATCTTTATTATTTACCCTCGAGTGTACAATTTCACAGCGTGCTACAGTCTAAATTTTGTCCTCTGTTGTGTCTAATTATCTCGCTGCTCGCTATCTTTATAGACCTACTGATAACTTTATAGACTTACTGATAAGGATATGGTGATGCCATAGTCAGTGCTATTCGCATAGATACTCAAGTCTCACAACAATAGAACAAGTGCCGACGTCTAAGGAAATGCGAAGTACCAATATGGAATACCTATGGCTAGAATATTCCATAAAGCTATTAAACTATGATCTATGATCTTTATTATTTACCCTCGAGTCTACAATTTCACAGCGTGCTACAGTCACATGTTATCTCTGTAGACCCCGGCCTTAGATATTTAGGTACAAGCTAACTAGCTTGGGGTGATAGGCTCTATGATCAAAAAAATAAGAAAAGACAAGAACAGCCCGAATGTAAGTGACATGAATCATACTGCTCATGCCATAAATTGAAAAATTAATTAATAAAGTACTATATCACGTGACCAATCTGTGCATGTGTAATGCCATTGGTGGGAGGGAGAGGGAGGGAAAGAGATATGAAAGATAGAAGGAGTAAGAAGAGATGGAGAAGGGAAAGTAAGGAAACCCTTATTAAGTAAATCCAGAACTTCAACAAAAGGACGAACAGAAAAGGAACTTTGAACAACACAAACAGAAATAAACCCCCCAGTATATCTCCGCACATATACGTATGTTAAGTAGGTAGGTACATAATATGTACCTATGTGCATTAAACAATAAGTATGTACGGTAAATAGATGCACAAAACAGTAAGTTATGATTACGACTTCAAAGTACAAACTTACATAGTTTACCCAGAACAAACTATGAACCTTCTTTTTCCAAGAAAACAATGGAAAACAATCTGAGGTAGAAAGATAAAGAAAAAACTATCAGGAAGAAGAAAGGAAAGGGATGAACAGAGAGAGGAATAATGTTTTATTTAATGTATAGTATAAATATATCAATATAAGTTATTGTTTACACAGGTCAAAATAGAAAAAATAAAATAAACAAAATATGGGGCCCTTGGAATGATGAAGAGAAAAGGAAACGAGAGAGGGAGGGAATGAAAGAAGAGTAGGATTAAGGGGAGAAAGATACCGAGGAGAAAATAAGCGAGAAACCAGGAGAAAGGATTAAGGAGGAGATAGAGAAAAAGGGGATAAAACGAAGAGGAAAGAAGGATTAAGGAGAAAAGAATGAGGAGCTAAACGGGATAGAATAGAGAGAAAGAGAGGTGAGGGATAAAATATTGCACATACATTATTTCGGTGGGAAAAACAACTAGAGAAGCGTTATGTAGGTCACTTATAGAGGAGAGGGATGAGCGAGGCGGGAATTTTCGCTACCTCGAGGGATCGATAGAGGGAATTCATGCTGTCTGAGGGGAGAAGGGAGAGGGAGAGAAAGCGCGTGGAGGCACTTAGTAGGGTTGGGACATCGAGACGAAAACATCGATGTTCGATACATCGATGTTTTTAAACTTCGATATATCGAGTATCCGATGTATCGTAATCAAAAACATCGATGTTCGATATTATCGGGATTTCGATGTTTTTCGGATTTTCGGTATTATATGGTCCTTTCCGCGTAAATTCCGTATGGGAAATTTTAAGTTCGAGGGATTTTTTTGGAAACTGAGAAAAAAAAATCCCACTTCATGAGGAACCACAGACATCGAACATCGAAAAATAAAACATCGATGTTTCCATCGAAAGAAAAACATCGATGTTGACATCGATGTTTTTGTTCCGATGTATCGATGTTTTCAAAACATCGATGTCGATGTCCCAACCCTAGCACTTAGCCTAATAACATTTCGTGTGCCAAATTTCAAACCCTCGGGGGAATTTTCTTCCTTGTGTCAATTTTACGAAAAACCCACTGGGGAAATTTTGACCTCCTTTTTTATCTTTTGTCACTTTTCTGGCTCTTTTGTTTATGATGGAAAACTGCCAAATACCCATGCTGCAAAATAGTGGTAGGTAGTTAAAAGCAGAGACTATCTTTCTTTTTTTTTCTATAATAGTTGAGTAATTCGAGGTAGGTAATTATTATAATTAGGTAAGTACTTGTGTACTTACCGAAGCGAAGGGAAAATGAACTCCTCCCCATCAAAAACTATAAACCCATTTCAAAAGTAAATATCTAGATAAATAAAGCTACCTGCGAACCTATGTACATAATCTACTCTTCCTTTAGAAAAGCCATATAGGTACGTAACTACAAAAGCTGGCTTCGTGTGGCACATCATTTCATAAATTCATAACTACCACACTGACAGGGGGTAGGTAATGTACGAGGAGGTAGTTATTAGCGAGCAATTTCACAGCAATTCGTGTTAACCTACATTTACCAACTTCCGAATGTAGCATTTAAGCTGGAAATATAAAACCCTGGGAGAGAGGAAAGCTCAATAAATTTCCTCTTGGCACGCGTGTGACCTCAAATAACCTGCCTCAAAACAGGAGCAGACCTCAACACCTCTCCACTATTCTGACGTCAGCATCAGAAGCTATCCATTATTTCAGTGGTTCCTAACGTGACGTCAGCACCTATCTTGTGGGCTCGCGGATGTCACGACCCTCTTTGCCAGCGAAGAACCTTTAGATAGCACCCTGGCATTACCGGAGTTAAAAATTAAAAGAAAATTTCTAAAGTTGATAGAATAAGTAAAGGAGGCTGTTTAGTAATGCTGTGATAGCCACAAAAATGTCAAGAGGTTCTCAGCTAATTTGCGAGCCTTGTTAGCTTCAGATCCGCCCCAGATGTGAATCGAACCCACTTACTATACTTTATTTAGACTTCAGAAGTAAAACAGCCAGCCTAGTTAGCTTAGTTGGTAGCGCGTCTGCCTTGTAAGCTCTAGGTCGCGAATACTGCCCGGCCGCGCGGATTTTAACCAACACAGATAAGGTTTGTTCTCGTAACGGCTGGCTTTCTCTCATCTCCTCTTCCTGCTCTCTTCGCTTTCGGGACGACAAGACCTTAGCAGTATACAGTACCCTCTATCAAACCTCTTTAAAAAAATCCATACACTTGCAGACAGGATAACGTCAGTAGACATGGATAATAGGCTTTTAATATGTTACCTAATAAAATACTCATGTTTTAAATGAACAATACACATGCAGACAGGATAACGTCAGTAGACATGGATAATAGGCTTTTAATATGTTACCTAATAAAATACTCATGTTTTAAATGAACATGAATTACACTGCTTGACCTTCATGTCATTACAAGACTGGCCAGTTGTCATGTTAACATCAAGTTATGGAGACAGATAAAATACATGTCTGAATGTGGGAGAGACGGAGAGATCATGAGTTAAATAAACATGAGAACATAATAAACCATGTTAACTTTGTACAAATAACAACTACATATGTACAACTTATTAAAGGTTATGTACAAATAGTGTAGGGCTAGAAAAGGGAGAAGGGTCGAGGGTCGTCTCTTACCGTGATTTTCGTTGAGTAGTTGAGATACTTATCACTCGGTACGGAACCAAAGTGGACCACCCATCCAAGAGCGTTTCGTTTGAGAAGTCCATCTATTCTCCACCATGCAGATACAAACATAGACGTTGTGATTATTCTAATAGGAAATGCTTCCTTCCGAAACATCGGTCCCACCATTCTCCTATTTCGTATGTCCCGAAAGTCAGCGCGACAAGACATCACAAGCCAGGCTATTATTCCCCTAAGTTCTCTATTGATCGGAACAACCCGCGGAACCTTTTCAATCAGCACAATGGCTCTTTTAAGTCTCCAGATTATTTCGATCAAATGCAAACACCAAGATAAGTAATTGATTTTTGCAAGGAGCTTTCCAATAATTCCTAACGTGAGTAAACATTGTAATTGATTTTTTTTTTTCAATGACAAAGCAAGCAGCTTTTCTTAGACATTTACACTCGTATTTATGAACAAGAATGATCGTTCTTAGATCAGTCTCAAGTCAAAATTGACCAATCAAATGCCTTGAGACTATGCATTATGTTAGTTTTAGCTCGTAGTTCTTTATTACTAATCAGCATTTATTGTTACTTATTTTTTGCAGTTTCTTGTCTTATTCATTATTAACTTATGTTATTTCTAGAAGGTGCTGTCTTGTCTACAGGTATTCGCTGGATTCACTTGTCTGAATGTGGGAGAGACGGAGAGATCATGAGTTAAATAAACATGAGAACATAATAAACCATGTTAATTTTGTACAAATAACAACTACATATGTACAATGTACATGTACAACTTATTAAAGGTTATGTACAAATAGTATTAACTAGTACCTATGCCTATGCCGTACATAAGTTTCGCCAATTTTCCAATTCACATCCGATATGTAGTTATGTACATTAGACTTGTTTATGATTCTTATGAAAATCATATGTCATATATTATGCCCAGCTGTTTAATAATATTCCATTCGTTTTCGTACCTTATTCTCCTTGCAGCTAGACTTTGCGTCAGCTATTTTATTCCCTGCTGCTGATTGACACGCGTAAGATTCTTCGTCCACTTCGGTGTCCTGACCTATCCTACGGTCTTTCTATTACACTATGATTTGTTTCTTGCTGACTAACCATTGCGATTTAAACTTTGTATGTAGTATTTTCGATTGATTTTTTTTTAGGTGCCCCTTTATTTGCCTGCTGCATTGGCTCTCATGGAAACTACTTTTGTTCTTTGTTAAATTTTGATCTTAATACTTTATTAATAATTTTATTCATTTGTGACTCGATTTTGCAACTTTGCTGATAATACCTTTAGGCACCAGATGTTTTTGTCATTTACTAATTTTGGGAAACGAAGGTTTTTTTTTTTACATTTTCTTTTTCGATCCTTCGTTTCGTCGTTCATGATTTTCAGCACATTTATCAGCAGCACGGATCAATCTTTTGCATTTCGGAACTTCTATATGGACAGTTAAGCATCCTGCGACTGCTCAAGTTCCCCATGACACATCCACCTTCGTTACTTCGAAGTTTACCGACCAAGATAACCTGACGGCGAGGACTTCCCTAACATAATGTGATCATGTCGGTAGAGTATAGGTTCTTTTTCTCTTTTCAATATTAAATTCAATGTAACCTGAGGGTAGTTTCCTCATATTATTACTACAGTCTCGTTATTTTGGGACAATTACGTTAGAGATGATCATTTTATTTTAGTCTCTTCATATGGTACCTCCTTGTTTAGTGTTTATTTATTTTGGGGATTATTACTTGACACTCTTCATTCTTATTCTGGGTACCATAAAATTTTATTTAGTAGTCTGAAAGCGCTTATTTTACTATGCTTTCTCATCAATTGTCGGGTTGCTTCCCATCACCTGATTTTGATTAATATTGATTTTCTCCTTAGCTCATCATAACTCAGCTAGACACTTTGGTATTATTGTAAGGTATTGTATTGCTGAGTAAGTATTTGTTTGCGGTGATCCCGTAGAACTGATTGTTATTGCTATTGTATTATCTACATTATGTACACCATTGATTTTTGTGCAGTGTTGCCCCGTTATCCAAATTTCAAATGCTTATTAATCGCAGATTTGGTGGGTTACGCGTTTGAGGTATTTGTATCTTGCTTTCTTTGATACCGTTTTATTGTGAGCATTTTACTGTGTGAGTTTTATTTTCTTTCCTTCCAGGTGTAATTACGCGGACTGTTATTCAAGTCGAGGACCATTTGCAACTTAACTCGACATTTTCTCACACTGGTCAATCGAACGACTTCTAACGACATGGAATTTTTGAGATTTGTTGTCGAGGGGACGCTCTCGACACAAAGTCTCTACTCACGTCGTTCTCCTTGAGCCTGATCAACTCAATATCGCAACCTGGGTTAAATCATTTTCCTTTTCCGAGTTTACATCCGGACCTATTGGAGACACTAACTCTTGTCTCGTTGTACTAGACATTTATTTGTATTATTGGGTACTACCTATGTGCCTATTTTCAACATGTGATTATGGTTATTTCGTTAATTTCTATTCATTTGCCGTTTTTGGCCTTACGTTTTGGCTTTTATTTTGTGATCAGGGCCCGATCACAAAATAAGGGTTGTTAATTTGTTTTTTCAATCACATCTTTTCCTATTTTTATCAATATTTTGGAGCTCCGAGCATTTTTATAGTCTATTAGGTATGCTTTCAATGCGAGAGTATAGGTATTTATGTAGGCACTGTTAGCTAATATTATTATGTTTTGCCTTTAACAACCGGCTATCTGTTTTACGTAGGACCTGCTTATCACATTCACGTTATTGCAAGTTTATGTTTTTTCACTTACATTAAGTATATTGTTCCAAATTATTCGATATATTTTTCCATAATGTCGTTCTTCTCTTATTTCGAGGATATTTTGATACTTACCCTAATGATTTAAAGGTTATTTTTAATACTTGCTACTTTCTAGTTAGGTAATGTTACTATGTTGAAATTTTGCTACATTTTGATTTGATTTTCCTTACACCATTGTGTTTGGTGATTAGTCATTGAACTTTACAGTTATGAATTTGATTGATACTTCGTTGTATGCTTATTTTACGATGTCGACTTTATTTTTCGCTTTCCCTTAGTTTTTGTAACTTTAATCCTTAAGTTTATGTTTTCACTGCGAGAGTATAGGTATTTATGTAGGTACTGTTAGCTAATATTATTGCGTTTTGCCTTTTACAACTGGCGCTCTGTTTTACATAGGACCTGCTTTTCACATTCACGTTATTGGAAGTTTATGTTTTTTCACTTACATGATATTGTTCTTGTTCTAAATGATTCGATATATTTTTCCATAATGTCGTTCTTCTCTTACTTCGAGGATATTTTGGTACTTACCATAATGATTTAAATGGTTATTTTTGATGCTTGCTAGTTAGGTAATGTTACTATGTTGAAATTTTGCTACATTTTGGTTTGATTTTTCTTTAGACCATTTCGTTTAGTGATTAGTCATTGAACTTTACATTAATTTATGAATTTGATTGATACTTCGTTGTATTCTTATTTTCCTATGTCGACTTTATTTTTCGCTTTCCCTTAGTTTTGTAACTTTAATCATTTATCGTGATTTTATTTACTATGTTGACTACTTTTATTATCATCTTAAACATATTTAACTTACTCTCTTGTTGTTCTAATAATCTTGTACCGCGTACCCTGTCGACCTTTTTCACCTTTTGTACGTTGCCCATAATGATACTTGTTTTGCTTTTCATTTCTTGTAACATCTTATTTTCCCCTATTTGTTTATTTAAATTGAACTTACTGTAGGGATTTTGTTTGAGACATAAGCTATTATAATATTATTTATATTGATTGTTCAACTGTTTTTGGTCATAATGAAACAACTGTTCAACCAGAACTAATCCTTTTGATTTAATTGCTTGTTGAAAATAATCAATCAGTTTATCTTTGGACTCAAAATCTATTAATTTCTCTTGAATTTCATGGAAAGGTTTCCTTTCTTTCCCAGCATAAGCAGTCAAAATGATATTGTCATCTGTAATATGAAAAGTCTCTGGGAACCTCATGAGAAATTCTTTAAATTCTCTGATGTGTTGTCCTGAAATGTGTCTAACTTCTGGGGAGGCTTGTGACCGATGTCCCAGTAAACTTTTGATAGGCACTTCAATGTCAGCTCCATATTGTAAAAGCTTTGATGTAAAATATTCAACAGCTTCTTTAGCATAATCACGTTTGCCTCCAGGTTGTTTGAGGCTATTGTTACTAGAATTTGAATCATTGCTCAGGGTTCCCATCTCATAAGCATCATAGACATGATCACCATCAACCATGAATAGTGATGGATACTGAGCTAAAAACTTTTTCAATCCTGATTGAGAGCCACCAGCAATTTGTCTCATTTCTTTGGTGAATCCTTTAGCCCCAAATTGACAGCTCAGATCATGCAAAGTTCGGCATCATAGACATGATCACCATCAACCATGAATAGTGATGGATACTGAGCTAAAAACTTTTTTAATCCTGATTGAGAGCCACCAGCAATTTGTCTCATTTCTTTGGTGAATCCTTTAGCCCCAAATTGACAGCTCAGATCATGCAAAGTTCTTGGGCCCCCTTTGTCAAGTAATCTCTCGTAAAAGAACAACAGAGTAAGGTTTCTCACTTTTTCATATTCTGAACTATCCATCTTCCCTTAATTTTATATGCAGTTGATGATGATGATGATGGAAACACTCTATTTTAATCAATTATTTGAGTGTTTTTCAAAGTGAGAAACAGCCAGGTTCCAAGGAATAACCAAACAAATATTCCTTCAACAAATGTTACGAAATAGATAAAGAGCTTAACATAAATTCAACACAACCGAACTATCCATCTTCCCTTAATTTTATCTTAATTTTATATGCAGTTGATGATGATGGAAACACTCTATTTTAATCAATTATTTGAGTGTTTTTCTAAGTGAGAAACATCCGGTGACTGAAAACACTTGATGCTCTCAAAGATAATCAGCCAGGTTCCAAGGAATAACCAAACAAATATTCCTTCAACAAATGTTACGAAATAGATAAAGAGCTTAACATAAATTCAACACAACAGTATACGTTGAATACACTTGATAACATAGAAGACAGGGATGAAACTTAAAGGCACTTCATTAAACATTGTAAAAAGTTAACACTAGTAAAACACTCTTAAGGCACTAAAATTGATTAAAATTGCACTTGAAATCTTAAAAACTAGTAAACTAATGGTTTTGTCGACTTTAGAATTAATTTAAATTGATTTCTACATTTTTTTCATTGTAAAACTCACGTATCCAACTTCTAACATCCAGTTTTGGTTTGGATAAATTGGATTCCACTTTCCAGCTTTCCACCTCCATCCATTCTGCATTCTCCATTGAAATATTTTTGGAATTTGATTCAAAACAAAAAGTAAATACAGGTGCGGTGGATGGTACGACTCTGGCAACACTGTACAGCTGCGAAAACACTCTTGCCAACCGTTTTACACGACGGCAACGGGCAATTTTTCAACAGGATGGCCGACAAGAAGAAAGTTCTGAGTCAAGAGACTTTTGTGGTTCATCAAATTCACATAATCACGTACAAATTTAAAATCAATCATTTCATAGGACTTTTGAGCTTAGATCTTCATGATAAGTACTCTTTTACGTCTCGCCCAAACATCACCGTACCCTTCTCGGATCGCCCCTGAGATTTCCAAAAATATTAGGTTGGTACTCCTTCATATTTTCAAAACAAAATCATATGTTTTTGCCAACTTCACACCGTACTTTTTCTCCCAACTTTTCTTCGATCTTCGATTTGCATTTTGGTGTCAAAAAGTTGGAAGAAAATCTTTTTTATTTGACCAAGTGAGCTCCCTAATCCATTTTAATCCCTGGAAAATGGCAAACAGACTGCTGAAAGTGTCTGCTCCATTACAGTTATACACGAAAAATCATGCACCTTTACTGCAGGTAAGATTACATAATGTTACTCTCATGATGGGGTAGTGTGCCTCTAAAGTTCAATATCATGTCAAGGAGAAGGGCAAAAGACTCAACTTCCTCTATTACCGCTGAAATTTGGCCATCTCACGTCTCGAAAGATTGATTTTATTGTTGGATTCTGAAAAAAGGCCTTAAAAAATGCGGCATTTTTAATCACAGTCATGGCCATGGTACAAGCACAGTACTTATGAATCAGAGACGGACACTGTTCTGTGCCGATTCTACTCTATATCACAGCCAGGGAGATTTTTGTTTGTTCCAAAAACTCCAACTTATAGGTACTGTCACTGACTGAATGTATTTTTTTTTTTTTAGTCAGCTTGTCTGATAGTCTAACACAGAGGTTCTCAAACTGGGGGGTGTGGAGACAAATCAGGGGGGGGGGGGGGGGGGGTTTTTATATAAATGTATAAACCTCCAGTTCTGGGGGGGGGCGTGAGCTTTTCATATAAATGTATAAACCTCCAGTTCTGAAATTCCTCCCGTGCTAACTGCTTGAGCCACTGAGCTTGGTTCGTTTTGTTATTTCATAAAACCTTCATATAAATAGGTAACCTACTTACTTGAATATAAAAAAAAAATCTCAAAGTTTCAAATTCTTGGTTTGTTATTCCATAAAACCCATAGGTAAAATAATATACCAAGGGGTTGGGCAAGGTAGGGGGGGGGGGGGGAAAAAATGGGAAAAGGCCCAAAGGGGGAACCATTCAAAAAATTGTGGATCTTATTTTGAAAAAAAACTTTTGATTTGAATGAAGTGAATGAATGATCTGATGAGTGGATGAGCCCCCAGTTCAAGGTTAGGGAAAGTTAACTATCTCTCCCAGCTAATAGAGTTGAGACTTCCTTAACAATCTCTCTCAACCATTTCCTTTTTACTCTTTCTAGATTTTGAAAAGATGTCGGGCCACTCAGGCATCTGTTGCCGAGAAGAGTGTTAATGTACCCAGCACTCAGGTCACCAGCATTGACAACGGTCTGAGAGTTGCCACCGAGGATTCTGGTGCCCCTACTGCTACCGTTGGCATTTGGGTTGATGCTGGATCCCGATATGAAACTGATGCCAACAATGGAGTGGCACACTTCCTGGAGCACATGGCTTTCAAGGTAGGCAGGCTGTAAATGTATTATTTTAAAGTACTTATCTATGTCGTTAATTAATTGCTCCATAAAGTTCATACGGGTCTTTTTGTAACACACTATTCTTATTCTTTGAAATGTAGACCACATTATTTTGGCCACAAATAATGGCTTAAAAAATAGTATTTAAAAAGTTTTAATTCATTAGCCAATCACGCACTATTTGTGGCCGCAGATTGGTCCCTTATCTATGTCGTTAATTAATTGCTCCATAAAGTTCATACGGGTCTTTTTGTAACACACTATTCTAATTCTTTGAAATGTAAACCACATTATTTTGGCCACAAATAATGGCTTAAAAAATAGTATTTAAAAAGTTTTAATTCATTAGCCAATCACGCACTATTTGTGGCCAAATTTACGTCAATACTCAAACAATTCTGGCCGGGATTCCAACAAAGTTTAGTTGGATTTCTGTTCTGAAAACTGTGTATTGCTCTCGGTCTTTTGGATTCCTTCGAAGGCAAAGTTGATTCAACCCAATGATTTTCCAAAAAAAAAAAAAAATATATAATCTAAATCATGATTTATTTATGGTGAAATGAAGATCCTTTTTAAGGGGAAACTACTATTTGAAAAATTATAATAATCTTGCCAAATTAATTGCTTTTAGACACGCGAAAATGGATTTTAATTTTATTATTTCTCAAACGCTAGTCGATTTTCAGAAAGATTGGCTTTCTTGAAATAACAATGCCTTGATTACAAATTCAGCAAAGATTGAATATAATCTAAATCATGATTTATTTATGGTGAAACGAAGATCCTTTTTAAGGGGAAACTATTTGAAAAATTATAATAATCTTGCCAAATTAATTGCTTTTAGACACGCGAAAATGGATTTTACTTTTATTATTTCTCAAACGCTAGTCGATTTTCAGAAAGATTGGCTTTCTTGAAATAACAATGCCTTGATTACAAATTCAGCAAAGATTTCATTCAATCTGTTGATTTTTAGCTTCTTGATTTCCAGATTTAAAAGGTAAAAATTGTTTTATAGAAATTTGTACCATAATATGTTCTAGACTTCTAGAGTTTATTTGATTTTTTATATAATAAAAAGTATTCTTTCTGTAAATATTACATCCATGTTTTTTTTTTTTTTTTTTTTTTTTTTTTTTTTACCTACGATGGACATGCATTTATTAGTAGGTCCCTCCCCCCCTCCCCTGGACTATGCTATTTACTTGTTTTTAGACACACAAAATTTGGGTTATTATGTAACAAACAGACAGCCTTTTTGACCTTCTTTAAAAACACTGGGTCCGTCCATAGGAGAAAAATTTGCCAGTGCTGGGTATCATTTTTTTCACCCTTTATGTGATTTCGAGAAGTCTAAACAAGCTCTACAATTCACTTACATAACTGCTGAAATATTAACCAATTCCATCTGATGTTCCAGGCAAAGGCCTCGGTTACGCCCAATACCTACCACGCGAACAGTACCTCTACTCGAAGGAGCAACTGCTAGACCGAATGTGTATGACACTAGGTGGCAGAGTGTCCGAGGAGATTTTCTTTGGGCGAATAACAACGGGGGCCGAGGACGATTTGAAAAAAGTCACCCAAAGTAAGTAGCATTTGGAGATTTCGTTATCTTTACCATTATAAAAAAGCGAGATCCATTATTCACCGACTGGTCGAACTATCTCTAGAACCCCAACACCTAGGAAGCTGAAATTTAGTAATAATATTTCTAATGGTTTGTCTGGGGACTTTAAACAGAGAGGATACCAGCCTGAATTTTCCCTTGCTAAAGAAATAGCAAAGGTTGAGTGCCAAGAGCATCCCCGTCTGAACATGGGAAACAGTGAGGAAGATGAAGAATTTCCAATATGTTCTGGATGTGGCGATAAGAGAGGACTTTGCCGAAATCCAAACCGATCTCGATTTGTGATCAATTTTCCGTGGCAAAGCAATGTTCCGAGACAACCTGCTAGTGTGGCACAAGCTCTGCTTATACGGATGGGTATACCATGTATAAAAAAATGTATGTTCTGAGTTTTTTGTCAATCAAATATACTTAAATGGAAACTTGTTAATAACATAATATTTACAAGATTATTATTATTATTTTAACACATTGTGTACGAAGCATGAAAACACGAATTAGCGCTAGGTCCGGAGGCCCAATTTGGGTGATTTCCGATGTGATCCATTTATGGATCAATGGATCACATCGTACACAATGTGTTAAGGCTTTAATGGCAGGATTCTCACACTGTGAGTTCTTCCACCCAACCAAGAATGCCGTCGGTAAAAAAATACCTGATCTTTTTTTTAGCTAAATTTCCTCTCTATTCGCAGGTGCGTACGCACAGGTGGCACATTTCGGTATGAATGAGAAGGTGGGCAAAAGCGAAAGCAAATTGGGTATGAAGACTGAGTGGTTCAACTGTAGAACTCACTGGAAAAAGGGGCCCCATAATTCCCAATTGATTTATGTTGAACATTTTTGCCAAAATTCATCAAAATCAAACAAACGGTAAAAAAAACGGTCATTTTTTCTCCGCCTAGGGTAAGAAGGTTAAGACTTAGGAGTTGAGAATACAGAGTCGTTCGTGCAGTAGAGCTCAGATCGAAAATTTGGACCCCTCAAAAAAAATTACTATCGGCACACAGGCCTTGGCCGAGCTTCGCATCAAGCGTTCCAAGTCAAACGTTAACCCTCGTTTTTGCCAGCCTAGTTAGCTTGGTTGGTAGCAGATTTTATCCTAAATGGATAATGTTCGTTCTCCGAACGGCTTGCTTTCCCGTCTACTTACCAGAATGATGGACGATGTATAAAGAGCAGCTAAGGTAAGTCATTTAATGTTGTTGTAGCGGCATCAGCTGTAGCCAAATGGTGGTGGCAGAATAAAGAAAGGATATCTTTTTTTTCTGCCATACACCGGGGTCATGGTCTCTAGCCATGTTTAATTTTCTCGTTCTGAACCGCAGTTGACCATCGTGAGGTCTTGGTCCAACAGGTCCTGGCGCTGGAGGGACTTGATGTTCTGGGTAGGTCCCAGGATGGTGTTGCCCAGAGGAGTGCCTTGGAATGCGGTGGCGTGAAGGTGATCGAACACGACTTCCTGCAGGTTGGTTTCCACTTCTTGCATTTCACGCAGGATGACGCCACGCTCACGCTCGATTTCGGCTTGACCTGAAGAGGGGACAAAGGAGGAGAGAAAACGTGAGAATTAAAAAAAAAGCACAGCTACAAATTCAAATTGAACTTTATGAGACCTTGTCAACTTCTGTTGAAGATAAATCTCTTGGGTGCCAAATAATTTCAATGGACAATTATACCTTGCAATTGGGATTGTAGGAAGAGAGTACCTATTTAATTATGACTTTATTGAACCACATATGAAGTGGTCATAATAGGTCTTAACTGACTACTCTTCTAGCTGCATTAGTAAAAATTGTAGGTAAGTATGTTTAGTACCTAATTTAGAGTTTTGGATGATGTCAGCCAAAATTTCTACAGCCTTGGGCACATCTTGTTTGAGACACTTAGCATAGAACACTGTCTGTTATCCAACAGGTCCTGGCGCTGGAGGGACTTGATGTTCTGGGTAGGTCCCAGGATGGTGTTGCCCAGGGGAGTGCCTTGGAATGCGGTGGCGTGAAGGTGATCGAACACGACTTCCTGCAGGTTGGTTTCCACTTCTTGCATTTCACGCAGGATGACGCCACGCTCACGCTCGATCTCGGCTTGACCTGAGGGGGGACAGAGGAGGAGAGAAAACATGAGCTTTTTGAAAATAATAATAAATAAGAGCACCTATAAATCCAAACTGAACTGTATGAGACTTTATCAACAACTACTGTTGAAGATAAGTCTCTAGGGTGCCTAATAGATTTTATGGAGAGTTATACCTTGCAAGACATAGGAAGAGAGTACCTAATGATGACTTTATTGAATCACATAGTGGTCATAGTGGAAGTTGGGTTTTAAGTTCTTAACTATCTACTATTCTACTAGCTACATTATTAAAAGTTGTACATAAGGCTATTTTACCCAATTTAGAGTTTTGGATGATGTCAGCCAAAATTTCTACAGCCTTGGGCACATCTTGTTTGAGACACTTAGCATAGAACACTGTCTGTTAGCTAATACATGGACTTGAGCAATTAAGTACTTATAGTTATAGGTAAGTGGTTACTTTAAAACTGGAACTTACCTGAGTATCAAATACATTTCTGAGTGTAATGCCAAACTGCTCATAGAGAAGAATACTGTCATTCCTATTCCGTGATCATGTCTCTAAGTCAGAGTCACTATTGTTACGAGAAGAATTATGATCCTGAAGATCCTAGGTGTGCCCAGGTCATTCTGACTGGCAAGTTTGTTGTGGTAAGTTAAAAGATAAGCCTAGAGCTAGAGGCTTCCGAAACTCGGGTAGCCAACCGGGAACCTTTTAGAAGGGACCTGTGGAATCTCGAAACCAAATTGATCAACAGTAAGTCCATCCCACGAGTTACATATTAGTTCTTTTTCTGGCTTTCTTGGCAAGGTTCTCCTGGAGGAGCTCTTCCACCCAACCACTGACATTTTCTTTCACTGTGAGCCTCTTAAAGATGTTTTATCAGGGAAGTCTTGAATGTTTCTTCGTCCATTATGTTCTTATGAAGAGAATGACATACTTCCATAGTGCATGGTAAGAGTTACCGTATACCTGAATTATGACAGTGAAATCACTCAATCTGTAAAAATCTTGAAATTTCAGTTAAACAATGGAACGGCGGAATACGCCCGAGCCAAGAAGTTCCTGTGGACCAAACATCCCGTCATGCAAAACTGGACAGTCGAAGAACCGAGTAAGAATTTTCAATAATCTACCACAACCAGCTATAGAACGTTGAACGCACCAGTTCCCAATGGCTCAAATAAGTTAAGCAACGTTACACGTGGTTGGTAAGCGGATGGGTGACCATCTGGGCAAGTGCGTGCTTCTGACTTTTCCCGACCCCACTCAGGCTGGGTGTGGTTAATGTGAGGATGTGGGGATCTTGTCGAATGGAGGGTAAAACCACCGTCACAAAAGGCCTTACCAGATCCATACAGTGACATCAAACCTCTCTTTGTCTAATGGTTCATTTTATTCGTTCATTTAATAATGCCTTTTTTTCTGTCCTCCACTCAACAGATTCCTCGAAGAAAAAAAGTATTGATTCCTATTTCTAATTCTCTCTGTTTCTCAGGATGTAACTGCTAAAGACATTCACGAAGTTTGCACCAAGTACATTTGGGACAGATGCCCTGTAGTAGCAGCTGTGGGCCCCACTGAACAACTGCCCGACTACACCTGGTTGAGACAGTCCATGTACTGGATTAGGTTCTAAGTCACTAGCCCCCCCCCCACCTCTTACCATCCAACCCCTTCAAACTACTACCCCTGTATTTGTTACCAGGTTTCGAGAAGATTAGTGTTATGTTACGAGATTTAGGAGCACTCTCTAGTGATTTTGTTACGAATTTTCGATCATTCTCATTCAGTGTCAAGGGGTGTTACTAGATTTTGAATTATTATGAGATGTCGGGGTCGAACCGACATTTCATTTCTGTTGAAATTACAGTAGGTACTTAACTTATGGAGCAAGATTTGAAGCGATATGACTTACATCTTCCAACCAGACATTGTTAAAACAAGGAAGCTTCTCGAATCTTGCAAACAGGTGATTTTTAATGTTCTAGGAACTTCAGAGGGGTTTAATCAACTGTACATTTTCGACTTCTGTTACATTCTGTTCTAAAAAACTGTAGTCAAATTCTATGGAAGTAGTACTTCCCGCTTTCCATTTGTCGTGGGCAGTGGAAATTATTTTCTGTTTCCACAGTTCTTGCTTTTTTCTCTTAGAAAACGTGATGTTAAGAATTGACTTTAGTCCATTTGAAATGAAATCCTGTGTAAATATGTAGAAGAAAAGCAACTGCGAATAAAATGTGAAAATCTGATCCGATGTTGTGTTCTCTAAGAGAAATATAGTGTTCTTTATTTCAATTAATATTTGCGGTTGCGTTCTTAACCGAACCTGAGGTGCTGGGTTCGATTCCCAGACGGGAGGAAAAAATTCTGACTAAACTTCCGTTTCTGGATGGTGGCATAAATAATGTCCTTGAATCAATGCAAAAGCGAATCCGAGGGACATTTTATTTTTTAACTCTTGAGTGCAAACTACGCAACAATAAAACGATTTGAGAACCAATGCAAGCGCTCACTTTACGAACCACTGAGTGGAATTAAAATCATTTGCTATTATGCATGATATCAAAAACCTAGCCGTTCATTGTAAACAGAGTGACACTCTAGTTGACTCTTCCCTAGATAATACGGGAGACTTGGAATTCTGTTATCACGTCAGTGGCGACCTTAGCTATTTGTCAATGGAGGTAGGTTAAATCCTGATTAAAGTAGGTTGATTTACATTGGGTCGACACTGACGCTTTTGTCAACATTCAGAGAAGAAAAAAGGACCTTGATAGAGGGAATTGTAACTGCCAAGGTCTTATCGTCCCGAAAACGAGAGGAAGACAGGATAGGAGAAAGCCAGTCGTTCCGAGAACGAACCTTATCTGTTCAGTATAAAATCTGCCCCGAGCGGGAATCGACCCCGTGGCTTAATGCTTACAAGACAAGACAAGACGACGCCCTACACTTTCAAGCTAACTAGGCTGGATATTTGAGTTTAATAAGTTTAACCTTAAATGTGATAACTTTTAACTTTTAGTCTGTTTTCTGGAGCAGAACCCTTGTTAACTTGTTAACTAACTAGCATGGCGAAGGTCCAACTTTAGAGAATAGAGATCTTCTTTCACAGAATTTTCCTCAGAAAACTCTTCCTATACCTACACCACTGCTAAAGCACAATGCTAACTGAGACCACATAGGTATTTCATCTCTAGGTGACCCAGTGGACTATCGCATTTAGCATTACCTGGTGATTTGCTTTTGATAAGGTAAGTTAGACGACCGACTCTAGTTACATAAATCGTACTTGTTTTTTTTTTTTTTGTCAACTTCAGATACGTACCTACCTACTTATGTTACAATCTGCCATATACCTTGGCGAGTCAGTATTTATTTTGTGTTTTGGTGAGAATGACGAGTGAGAAAAGTGAGTGTACCTAGCTACATAATTATTAATTATTATCTTTTAATTGTTATTATTATCATAATTATTTATCTATTTGCGTTCTAAATGGAATCATAACAAAGACATCCCAATCTCAGTCGATTGATTTTAATTGCCTACGCAAAGTCCATTGCATTTGTGAATAAAACTTCATTTTACTGTTAGTAAACTTCGTACCTACCTACTTATGTTACACTGCCATATACCTTGGTGAGTCAGTATTTATTTTGTGTTTTGGTGAGAATGACGAGTGAGAAAAGTGAGTGTACCTAGCTACATAATTATTATCTTTTAATTGTTATTATTATCATAATTGTTTATCTATTTGCGTTCTAAATGGAATCATAACAAAGGCATCCCAATCTCAGTCGATTGATTTTAATTGCCTACGCAAAGTCCATTGCATTTGTGAATAAAACTTCATTTTACTGTTAGTAAACTTATTCATTTTACGAGGTAGTGGTTTCTGTACGGGTTAGTTATTCGGCTGTGTTCGATTAGAAAAAGTTTAGAAATCACGCAATATTTCTTATTGTTACCTATATTATGTCTTCGGCTACTGTTGGTCCCTAATTAAATCGAAGTCCGTCTGTGTTCGACTGCAAAGAGTTGGAATCAAGCAATATTTTGTACAACAATAAGAGAAGAGTGTGTTGTAGCTAGGAACAATCGCGTAAAAATGTGAAAAAATTTAAGTCTTCGCTCAAATGGTCGGGACTACGATCGGAGTTTAAATCCGGTTTAACTCTCGGATCAAGCAATCTGATTGACTATTTTTTTTTTTATCATTATTATTATTTTTAATTGACCAAAACTAGTAGTTGGATGGAAGAGCTCCTTCACGAGAACCCTGCCGCTATACCTAAAGAAAAAAAAAAAAAAAAATGGTACGTATCTACCCTACTTTGGTAAAAGTTCCAGGTACTTACTAAGATAAAATAAGTATGGTATCCCTATATTTTCTTTTTAAAGGTTTACCTTGGAGGGTAGCACGCCTGCCTTGTAAGCGCTAGGTCCGGGGTTTGATTTCCGCCCCAAAAAGAAAAACAGATAAGGTTTGTTCTCGGAACGGCTGGCTTTCTCTTATCTTGTCTTAGTTGTCTTCCTCCTCTTCGCTTTCGGGACGATAAGACAATAGCAGTTGAAGCTCTATCAAACCTCTTCTTTTTAAAGGGGGTCACGATTTATTTCCTTCTCATTCAATGAATTCTCTCATAAGGTTTCGAATCACTGATTTTCATTAGATGACTAACCCTAAACAGCCTAAATTTATTTTATTTCAGGTAAAACCACTTCATTCTTGAGCAAGATGCTTCACTTCAAGTACCTGTTTCCCGTGTTCATTCTGGCTGCAGTTATATACTCTGTCCATTCATCCCTAGCCGATGGCCATGGTCCACCACCCGTGGATCAAGTAGCCAAAATGGCAAGATACATCGTCCATCATTCTGGTAAGTAGACGGGAAAGCAAGCCGTTCGGAGAACGAACATTATCCATTTAGGATAAAATCTGCTACCAGTACCAACCAAGCTAACTAGGCTGGCAAAAACGAGGGTTAACGTTTGACTTGGAACGCTTGATGCGAAGCTCGGCCAAGGCCTGTATGCCGATAGTAATTTTTTTTTTGAGGGGTCCAAATTTTCGATCTCAGCCCTACTGCACGAACGACTCTGTATTCTCAACTCCTAAGTCTTAACCTTCTCACCCTAGGCGGAGTAAAAATGACCGCTTTTGTACCGTTTGTTTGATTTTGATGAATTTTGGCAAAAATGTTCAACATAAATTAAATTTAGGGGTCAATTGGGAATTATGGGGCCCCTTTTCACAGTGAGTTCTACAGTTGAACCACTCAGTCTTCATACCCAATTTGCTTTCGCTTGTCTCCAGAATGGATGTCGCTGGCTTACCAGTCCAAGCACAACCGAACACTGGACTACCCCATGGCACGCGTTTATTCCGTGAGTGATGGCCTAGCTAACTCCAGTACTGGGATTCCCTACATCATGGCCTCCCCTCTGGACGAGACTATACACGATCTAATGGTGAGTGCATAAATAAGCAGTCCACACTATTTTATCACCTCCCATGCCGTAGTGGTCACTGCGCACGCCTTGCACGCGGGAGACCCGGGTTCGATTTCCGGCGGGGTCAAAAAAATTGTATCATGCAAATGATTGATTCCGTGACTGAGGAAAATGAGTCCTCAGCCTCGTGAGGAAAATGAGTAACTATGTAATATAAATACCCATAGCGACCGGTACCAGCATGGTAGGTAAACATTGGGTGCTGGATTATTGAGATATTTGGAAAATCCTACAATGCTGCAAAATAAAGATTTTTTAGATTGCTGGGAAAAAGGGACTTAATAGTCCTATTTGAGAAGGATAAACAAGGTCTATTCAATAGGTAAACATTGGGTGCTGGATTATTGAGATATTTGGAAAATTCTACAATGCTGCAAAATAAAGATTTTTTAGATTGCTGGGAAAAAGGGACTTAATAGTCCTATTTGAGAAGGATAAACAAGGTCTATTCTATTCTCCTCTACTCTTGTTTAATTTACTCTAAATTTACTTTGAATTTTCAGATCCCCGGTAACGAGAGAGCCTCCGTGATCATGTCTCTAAGTCAGAGCCACTATTGTTACGAGCAGAATTATGATCCTGAAGACCCTAGATGTGCCCAGGTTATTCTGACTGGCAAGTTTGTTGTGGTAAGTTAACCCTACCATGCACAATATCACCGATTTTATTCAAATTTTAGTATGTTATAGGTCTTGACAAGTACAAAAAGGAAATCGAAAGACTTTTTTTTTTAAATAAACGTAATTTTTCACCCTCTCTTGGCAAATTTTCAATTTGTGCCAGATCTGGCACTCTGCGCATGGTAGGGTAAGATAACTGAGGTCGAGGCTGTCCAATGGGAGTTATTAAACAACTGGGCAACCCCTTCAAAGAGGCTGAGAAAGAGTTACAAAATAAAACTTGACTGCTGAGAAAGCTTAGACATGTAAAGTCCAAAAACTCATCAACATACGACCTAGTCGTGCGCCTCCAGAGTGAAAGATCTGTATCATTTTCAACATACGACCTAGAGACCTGTAGGTGTCATTTTCATAGCTTTGGATTTTCAATTAAAGTCACATGACTACGATTCCAATGTTACAATTCGGTTAAAGTCACTGTGGCCCAAGTCGAAATGAGACAATAGATCCAGGAGTTAACTAATATTGCAGAGGTGGAAGCACTCAACCTGTGAAAATATTGCAATTTCAGTTGAACAATGAAACGGCGGAATACACTCGAGCCAAGAAGTTCCTGTGGACCAAACATCCCGTCATGCAAAACTGGACAATCGAAGAACCGAGTAAGAATTTTCAATAATCTACCACAACCAGCTATAGAACGTTGAACGCACCAGTTCCCAATTGCTCAAATAAGTTAAGCAACGTTACACGTGGTTGGTAACCGGATGGGTGACCATCTGGGCAAGTGCGTGCTTCTGACTTTTCCCGACCCCACTCAGGCTGGGTGTGGTTTATGTGAGGATGTGGGGATCTTGTCGAATGGAGGGTAAAACCACCGTCACAAAAGGCCTTACCAGATCCATACAGTGACATCAAACCTCACAACGTTGGGTCGGGGTTGTGTTTTTTGGGGGTCACGAGTTGGAGGCTAGAATAGTCGTGAGTATAAATCGTCGACGTTGTTTTTTTTTTTTTTTCGAGACGTCAGTTAAGTCCACAGAACTTATTGCTAGGAAGGATAAAAAAAGAAGGATTTAATAGAGGGAACTGAATGTAACTACTTGTTATACTTATTTTCATACTCTACACTGTAAAATACTTTGCCTAATGGTTCATTTTATTCGTTCATTTAATAATGCCTTTTTTTCTGTCCTCCACTCAACAGATTCCTGGAAGAAAAAAAGTATTGATTCCTATTTCTAATTCTCTCTGTTTTTCAGGACGTAACCGCTAAAGACATTCACGAAGTTTGCACCAAGTACATTTGGGACAGATGCCCTGTAGTAGCAGCTGTGGGCCCCACTGAACAACTGCCCGATCAAACCTCTATCAAACAAGATAATCAACAAGCTAAGGTTCCCACAATTTAAACACGTTGCTTTAAACAAGGTATTTTCTTGAAATGGGGACCAATAAAGGGTACGGACCTTACAATAGAAATTTACCAAGGTATTTTCTATCACCCCAGTCGACTGTCCCAACGTATTTAGGGCGAATTACAAGATATTTTTTTGCCTTGAAATAAAGGGTACGGACTTTACAATAGAAATTTACCAAGGTATTTTCTATCACCCCAGTCGACTGTCCCAACGTATTTAGGGCGAATTACAAGATATTTTTTTGCCAAAAATCAAATCGGAAAATTAACCAATCTCCATTTTTTCTATTTTCTCAAGGTCACGATTGGAAGTTCGCCAAGCTCCAGATTCATCACGTCTGCGTTCTGGACACATTTGGAGGTCGGAAATTCCCGACTGTGGCCGACTACTTCCGATCTGATCCCGACAGGCTGACGCTTCATTCGTTCCTACATCAATCCCACCATCACCATGATCCTAGGAATGTATATCAGTCTTGAATAGATCTTGTTTATCCCGCTGGGATGCATAGGAAAAGTTCCTCCTGATCTTAAGAGTAACCAAAGTCTTATTTATATCTGAACTTTTTTAAGGAATAGGTACTAAAACAAACAGGGATTTGTGTCGAGGGAATTTTAACAATTTTGTCGAGGAAATTTTAACAACGGAGTCTCAAATTAAAGAGATAAGGCGAAAAAAAAAAAAGAAAAAAAAAAAAAAAAAAAAACATGGATGTAATATTTACAGAAAGAATACTTTTTATTATATAAAAAATCAAATAAACTCTAGAAGTCTAGAACATATTATGGTACAAATTTCTATAAAACAATTTTTACCTTTTAAATCTGGAAATCAAGAAGCTAAAAATCAACAGATTGAATGAAATCTTTGCTGAATTTGTAATCAAGGCATTGTTATTTCAAGAAAGCCAATCTTTCTGAAAATCGACTAGCGTTTGAGAAATAATAAAAGTAAAATCCATTTTCGCGTGTCTAAAAGCAATTAATTTGGCAAGATTATTATAATTTTTCAAATAGTTTCCCCTTAAAAAGGATCTTCGTTTCACCATAAATAAATCATGATTTAGATTATATTCTTTTTGGAAAATCATTGGGTTGAATCAACTTTGCCTTCGAAGGAATCCAAAAGACCGAGAGCAATACACAGTTTTCAGAACAGAAATCCAACTAAACTTTGTTGGAATCCCGGCCAGAATTGTTTGAGTATTGACGTAAATTTGGCCACAAATAGTGCGTGATTGGCTAATGAATTAAAACTTTTTAAATACTATTTTTTAAGCCATTATTTGTGGCCAAAATAATGTGGTTTACATTTCAAAGAATTAGAATAGTGTGTTACAAAAAGACCCGTATGAACTTTATGGAGCAATTAATTAACGACATAGATAAGGGACCAATCTGCTGGCAGGGACCAGCAGATTCCCAATAAATACTTTCCTAGAAAATAGGATGCTATGCACTAAAAGGTCAGTGTAGTAGAAAGTACTTAAAAACATGCTAAAGGAATGACTTCGGCTTTACCAGTAACATCGATAAGATTCCACAAACTCGTTGCTTACTCCAAACTACCAGACTCGCCCAAACAGTGCTGCCATTTTGTTTCGAGGAAGTAAATAGACATTGGTAGTGTGCAAGATGACTGTTTATTGGTGGAAATGACAGTCAAACCACTTGACAAGTTGGCCAAATATCAGGCATTACACAAGTTAAGTCTTTCTAAATGCTCTAAATCACCAACATTGTCGCCAACACTGCATAGGTCAATAGAGCAGACATTGAAATATTAGTTTGTTGATAGCTATTAAAGACTAAGGTTCCAGTGTTAAAACTCCTTTTTGGAGAAAGAAAATAAATAATTAAAAAAAAAAAAAAAGATTAAGATAGATTCTCACTAATATTCTTTGGTAAAAGTTCAAGGTACTTACTAAGATAAAATAAGTAGGTATCCCTATATTTTCTTTTTAAAGGTTTACCTTGGAGGGTAGCACGCCTGCCTTGTAAGCGCTAGGTCCTGTGTTTGATTTCCGCCCAAAAAAGAAAAACAGATAAGGTTTGTTCTCGGAACGGCTGGCTTTCTCCTATCTTGTCTTACTTGTCTTCCTCCTCTTCGCTTTCGGGACGATAAGACAATAGCAGTTGAAGCTCTATCAAACCTCTTCTTTTTAAAGGGAGTCACGATTTATTTCCTTCTCATTCAATGAATTCTCTCATAAGGTTTCGAATCACTGATTTTCATTAGATGACTAACCCTAAACAGCCTAGCTAGCTGATAGTTTTCAAAAGGTTCTCTTTGCTTTTACAGAATAAGCACAAGACCTCACGATGGTCAACTGCGGTTCAGAACGAGAAAATTAAACATGGCTAGAGACCATGACCCCGGTGTATGGCAGAAAAAAAAAGATATCCTTTCTTTATTCTGCCATCACCATTTGGCTACAGCTGATGCCAACAACATTAAATGACTTACCTTAGCTGCTCTTCGCTTTCTTCTCCTCCTTTTCCTCCGTCTTCTTCGGGACCTCCTTGTCCTTGTTCCAGTCTTTGAGTCCCTCGGGCAGACTAGTGTCCTCTTCAAACGACCCGGTCCCCTCTACAAACTCCTCGTACGTGGACTTTTCCGGGAACGGTCGCGTCCCGAGCAGCTCAATCATGTCGTTCCGGTCCAGGATTTCCTTCTTAAGGAGCCGTTCCGCGACTTTCTCCACGCTGGCTTTGTGTTCTATTAGGAGGGCCTTGGTCCGGGTGTATGCGTTGGAGATGAGGGATCTGTTGGGGAGAAAGGACAGAAAGGCATTAAATGATGCGAAGGAGAGCAATAATTTTGTTGTTGTTGTTGTTGTTGTAGCGGCTTTAGTTTTCGCCGAATGGCGATAGCAGAATAAAGAAAAGATATCTTTTTGTATCTGCTATACACCGGGGTGATGATGGTCTCTAAAAAAAGTACAAAAAAAACTAATATTCTATAATTTCCAGCAATAAGTTATGTTATGTTATCTTACCTGACTTCGTTATCAATCAGTTGTGCCGTGCTCTCGGAGTAGGGTTTCTCGAGTACCATGATTAGAAGGGCCTTGGTCCGGGTGTATGCGTTGGAGATGAGGGATCTGTTGGAAGGAAAGGACAGAAAGGCATTAAATGATGCGAAGGAGAGCAATAATTTTGTTGTTGTTGTAGCGGCTTTAGCTTTCGCCGAATGGCGATAGCAGAATAAAGAAAAGATATCTTTTTGTATCTGCTATACACCGGGGTGATGGTCTCTAAAAAAAGTACAAAAAAAAAAAAAAAACAATATTCTATAATTTTCAGCAATAAGTTATGTTATGTTATCTTACCTGACTTCGTTATCAATCAGTTGTGCCGTGCTCTCGGAGTAGGGTTTCTCGAGTACCATTTCACCAGGCTGAGGCATATCGAAACTCACATTGCCCACCTTCTCATTCATACCGAAATGTGCCACCTGTGCGTACGCACCTGCGAATAGAGAGGAAATTTAGCTAAAAAAAAGATCAGGGTGGAAGAACTCACAGTGTGAGAATCCTGCCATTAAAGCCTTAAAATAATAATAATAATAATAATAATAATAATCTTGTAAATATTATGTTATTAACAAGTTTCCATTTATATTTGATTGACAAAAAACTCAGAACGTACATTTTTTTATAAATGGTATACCCATCCGTATAAGCAGAGCTTGTGCCACACTAGCAGGTTGTCTCGGAACATTGCTTTGCCACGGAAAATTGATCACAAATCGAGATCGGTTTGGATTTCGGCAAAGTCCTCTCTTATCGCCACATCCAGAACATATTGGAAATTCTTCATCTTCCTCACTGTTTCCCATGTTCAGACGGGGATGCTCTTGGCACTCAACCTTTGCTATTTCTTTAGCAAGGGAAAATTCAGGCTGGTATCCTCTCTGTTTAAAGTCCTCAGACAAACCATTAGAAATATTATTACTAAATTTCAGCTTCCTAGGTGTTGGGGTTCTAGAGATAGTTCGATCAGTCGGTGAATGGATCTCGCTTTTTTATAATGGTAAAGATAACGAAATCTCCAAATGCTACTTACTTTGGGTGACTTTTTTCAAATCGTCTTCAGCTCCGGTTGTTATTCGCCCAAAGAAAATCTCCTCGGACACTCTGCCACCTAACGTCATACACATTCGGTCTAGCAGTTGCTCCTTCGAGTAGAGGTACTGTTCTCGTGGTAGGTATTGGGCGTAACCGAGGCCCTTGCCTGGAACATCAGATGGAATTGCAGTTATGTAAGTGAATTGTAGAGCTTGTTTAGACTTCTCGAAATCACAAAAAGGGTGAAAAAAATTATACCCAGTATTGGCAAAATTTTCTCCTATGGACGGACCCAGTGTTTTTAAAGAAGGTAAAAAAAGACTGTGTTACATGACAACCCAAATTTTGTGTGTCTAAAAACAAATAAATAGCATAGTCCAGGGGAGGGGGGGAGGGAACTACTAATAAATGCATGTCCATCGTAGTTTGTTTGTTTGTTCTGATAAAATTATTTGGTCCAAGGGTCAAAACGCATGTGTTTTAATTATTCCTTTCAATGTTTCAATTAATGAGTCGATTCTTTGCCCCGCTCTTACCTCGAGGTATAATGGACACTTTCAGCAGAGGATCGGCATAACGTAGAAACCAGCCGGCCACGGCATGACCTGCCTCGTGATACGCGACTGTTTTCTTCTCCTCGGGTTGCAGGACGTTGGTTTTCTTTTCCATCCCCGCCACTACTCGTTCTATGGCCTGCTCGAAATGTTTCATGACGATGGTAGTGTGTAGGTCTCGAGCTGCTATGAGAGCAGCCTCGTTACACACGTTGGCGATATCGGCTCCCGTGAAACCTGGATGAGAAAAATTTGACTCGATTACATTACTTTCCTTCCTATAGGATAAGGAAAGTAAAACGGGGTTGTTTCATGAACAGATCGTTTTAAATAGGTACTATTAATTAATAGATTGATTTAATCTTGAAACTCAAAATATAAATATTATATTATATCACCTCACAAAGGCTAAAATGAAACTATGTATTTTTAACCTTCAAAACAGTGCAATGACTCTTGATTTTCTTTTAAAAAAGCTTCTCATAGCTAGAATTCAACTCATCGTTCTTCCTACTTCCTAGCCTTGTCTTTGTTATTAAGGGTCGGGGTTCCTATTTATTGAGGGTCGGGGTTCCTATTTATTGAGGGTCGGGGTTCTTATTTATTGAGGGTCGGGTTTAAAAAAGTTTCACATAGCTAGAATTCAACTCTTAGTTCTTCCTACTTCCTAGCCTTGTCCTTATTATTAAGGGTCGAGGTTCCTATTTATTGAGGGTCGGGGTTCCTATTTATTGAGGGTCGGGGTTCCTATTTATTGAGGGTCGGCGTTAGTAGAGTTAAATTTGATGTACCTTTTTTAGGTCCCAATGATCAAATTTTATTTCCAAACCTTGAAACGTTAGTAGAGTTAAATTTGATGTACCTTTTTTAGGTCCCAATGATCAAATTTTATTTCCAAACCTTGAAACCTTCCAAACCAAACCTAAACATATTTTATGTGGTACTTGTAGTACTCAGAAAAAATAACTTACTCTGAGCAGCCGAAAACATACGTTAGCTTCATGTCCCAAATAGTTCCAACTTACCTGGCGTCAATGCAGCCAGCTTCCTCGACAAATCGTCCCTATCCAGGTCCGTTTTTAGCGGCTTCAAATGCACCTTGAATATACTAGCGCGGCCCTTGATGTCCGGGGCCGGCACAAAGATCTGCCTATCAAACCGGCCCGGCCTCAGGAGGGCCTTATCCAGCACATCCACACGATTTGTGGCCGCGAGAACAACAACATTGGTGGTGGTGTTAAACCCATCCATCTCGACTAGCAACTGGTTCAGCGTGTTCTCCTGCTCCGAGTGGCCTCCGAAATTTCGACCTAAGATAAAGATACTTAAGATAATATTTATTTGTAGTCAATAACAATGGATAGGGGAAAAAATGATAAAAAATACATAGAAATAGAACTTGAAGAAGAAATAAACAAAAGTAGGTACACACCTACGTAAGAAGGAGCACTATCCATCCCCTAGGAACAGATAGTACAGTAGAACCTCAATTATTTCAACTCCAAAATTCATTGTTCTTTCTATCTTTCAAAGGATATCCTATCTTATCAGAGAAAAAGTTCATAGAAAGTGATCATTTCAACCACCCCCGGTCTCAATTAGTTGAAATAATCGAGGTTCTACTGTACTCCTCTTTTGTGTAGGGACTGATCTCCAGAAGAAGATCACTGACTTTACCTCCTCTCTTTCGACCGACGGCGTCGATTTCATCAATGAACAGTATACAGGGGGCGTGTTTCCGGGCCATTGAGAACATGTCTCTCACACGAGAGGGGCCCACACCTACAAACATCTCGAGGAACTCGGACCCTGATACTGTGATGAAGGGGACGTTGGCTTCACCCGCTGTCGCCTTGGCTAGGAGGGTTTTACCCGTGCCCGGAGGACCTGGGGAATAAAACAAGGTAAGATATAAGTAAACAGAACATAATGAGATTTGGGGAAAAATGGTCTAATGGTCAACAATTCCGACATTTGTAACAACAAGATATAAGTAAAGATACGGTTGGTCCAGTGGTAACGCGCTTGCTTGCCATGCAGAAGGTCCCGGGTTCGAATCCCACCATCGACAAAAATTTGTACTCGAGATACTTAAGGAATTTTTAATTGTGTTAAACATATTTAAATGCTTGTCACAAATATCGTTCCCTAGATAAATTTTATGACTTGGACTCGAACCACCAACCTCCAGATCCAAAGTCCAACGCGTTGACAACTGCACCAATGAGGTTGGTAAGATGAAGATAACATTTATTTGTACTTACAATAGTCAATAACAATGGATAGGAGAAAAAAATGTTAAAAAATACATAGAAATAGAACTTGAAGAAGAAATAAACAAAAGTAGGTACGAGTGCACACCTACGTAAGAAGGAGCACTATCCATCCCCTAGGAACAGATAGTACAGTAGAACCTCAATTATTTCAACTCCAAAATTCATTGTTCTTTCTATCTTTCAAAGGATATCCTATCTTATCAGAGAAAAAGTTCATAGAAAGTGATCATTTCAACCACCCCCGGTCTCAATTAGTTGAAATAATCGAGGTTCTACTGTACTCCTCTTTTGTGTAGGGACTGATCTCCAGAAGAAGATCACTGACTTTACCTCCTCTCTTTCGACCGACGGCGTCGATTTCATCAATGAACAGTATACAGGGGGCGTGTTTCCGGGCCATTGAGAACATGTCTCTCACACGAGAGGGGCCCACACCTACAAACATCTCGAGGAACTCGGACCCTGATACTGTGATGAAGGGGACGTTGGCTTCACCCGCTGTCGCCTTGGCTAGGAGGGTTTTACCCGTGCCCGGAGGACCTGGGGAATAAAACAAGGTAAGATTTAAGTAAACAGAACATAATGAGATTTGGGGGAAAATGGTCTAATGGTCAACAATTCCGACATTTGTAACAACAAGATATAAGTAAGGATACTTAAACAAAACAAAAGAAAAAATGTATTTAGATTGTCAGCAAGTTAGGACCAAGCCCCATTAAAGTAATACTTTGGAATATTAAAGGTACCTACATGTTTGTTAGAGGTAGCCAAAACCAAATGTCAGCCCAAAGCAATTACCCTAGTTAGGGCTGATTGAGAGGCTGACGAAACACGCCGACTTCGTTTGTACACGGGAAAATGCGAAGAAAAAGAAGTTGTTGGAGGTAGATATGAAATTTTCACTAACCTGTCAACATGGCTCCCTTTGGAATTTTAGCTCCTAGATCAATGTACTGTTGTGGGTTTTTCAGGAAGTTCACAAACTCCATGATTTCCACCTTTGCTTCTTCACAGCCAGCTACATCCCTGGGAATAAAAAATAACACACAGTGAAAATAAAGACTTTTTTGAATCATATCAAATCATGAATTTGGAAGCCAGCACAGACATTGTAGGAAAATATTGGGATGTGCGCAAGAAAATGGCCTAATGGTCAATTCTTGGTATTAGCTAACAACAGTGACAATCATGAATTATGTGTGTTGTAGCAGAGAGCCTTTTCACAACTTTTGTGGGCATCACAGATCACAGTATTACTAAGTGTCTCCTTTACTCTTATTTCCCATTTACCATCACTCTTTTTACACTGGTAACGCCTCAAATGGTCGCTACTCTATTAAAATATCTACTAAGTATATTGTCCTCACGAGGCGGAATAAGTCCTACAGCAAATCCAGTCACGAAAAACACGTAATACGAAATTAATTCTATTGTTTTGCACAAAGCTTATGGTACCTGAGACCAATATGTTGGTATCTTAAGGCTAAAAGAAATTGAGAACAAAATTCATGATTTGATTGTGTTTGATCTCGCTGGGAATCTAACTCGGGTCTCCCACTCCCAAGTGTAAAACTTACTTGAACCGGACCCCAATATCTGAGGAGTTGATCAGTTTGGCTGTAGACTCCATGACACCTCCAAACAGACCTCCCCCCCTACGTCCTGGCCTGCCTCCCATCATCTCAGCAGACCTGCGCATCATGAATATTAGGAACCCTGGAAAATCACAGTTTTATTTTTGTTTATTAGTTGTTTAACTGCAAATGTTTTACCCATCCAGATACCAATCACGCGCAACGCTGCTTAACTTCATTGATCCATTGGGAACAGATGCACTCAATACAGGAGACCAAAGTATATTTCGACTGAAGACTTGAAGACTGTATGTGTATACCCTTGGGTTAGGTAGGTTGGTAGGTAACCACTCATAATGAGACAATACCTACCTATAATGAGGAGTGTGGGCAGTATGCCAGACAGACTGGACAGTTCGATTTCGGTTTTGTAAATGACTGGCAGATAGTTGGCCGGGTCTATGTGAATAAAGTTTGATCCAATCGTGTAATAATAATAATAATAATCACGCGCAACGCTGCTTAACTTCATTGATCTATTGGGAACAGATGCACTCAATACAGGATACCAAAGTATATTTTGACTGAAGACTTGAAGACTGTATACCCTTGGGTTAGGTAGGTTGGTAGGTACCCACTCATAATGAGGCAATACCTACCTATGATGAGGAGTGTGGGCAGTATGCCAGACAGACTGGACAGTTCGATTTCGGTTTTGTAAATGACTGGCAGATAGTTGGCCGGGTCTATGTGCATCTGAGCCTGAGCCAGCTCCAGATTTCGTTCGAATGAGTCGACAGATCCAATGTTGAACCAGAGGAAGTTCTGAAATTAAAATCAATCCAGGAGATGAGAAAAAAGTTACTATTAAGGAAAGTACCTAAGGATCTAGACGTTCTAGTATTCTAGATCTAGAGCATGTATCCTTTAACAGCCGGGCCCACAAGGTGAGCTTAAACTCTTGGATTAAGCAAATCCGACTGGTTGAAAATTTTGAAATCAACTTATTAGATTGCTTAATCCAAAAGTTAAACATCTGAAGTTAAAACTCACTTTGTGGACCCAACCATGAGTCAAAGGTTTTTGTTATCACAGTGATGTTTTATCACAACTTCAGTGGTCCCTGGAGGTTTCTAAATAGAAAAGTCATTTACTTACAGCTCCATCCATTGAATTTCCAGGCAACAGTTTGACTCGAACCCATTTCTTGTTGACAACCTCCAATTTTTCTACAATGCCTTTGGTTAATACACTGGAAAAAAAATCAAGACAATATCTATCAAAGGAGTCAAAGGACAAGAAAATGATCAGTGCTAAAAAAAAAGGTGTTCAGAAAGAAAAGCTTCCTTACAGGTTCTTATAAGTTATGAAACAAACCTTAACCAAACTTTAACTTACCTTTATCAAACCCAACATATGTATCTCACCTAGATGTCTTTGTAGACTGGGCCACTACTTAAGAGTTTGAACACTAAAAACAATGAACATTGAAATAATTTGACATGAAAAACTGTCTAGCTTACTTGTTGATAAAATCTTTCCATGTGATTTCCTTGTAGTTCATCTCATACATGACTGCTGCTGCTAGTACTGCCACACTTCCTATTAGCCCATACATGAAATATTTCTCCTTATCTCCACCACTGAAATCACCAAAACCTTTGCCTCCAGATCTGAAAGGGAGAAAGCAACAGTTAGTCACTTAGGTAATAATATTTTTATTTTGTTTTATGAAGGTCACAAATGAGCAGTGACCAGTATTATTATAGGGGTAGGTTAAACACAAAAAGGAGATATCTTTTTCATTGTTGTGGCTTCTGAAGAATTACCAAAGAACCAAAGATGGATTTATTACTCACCCTTGGCCACCTTTTCCTCCACCTCCTCCAAACACTCCCATGTTCCAAGGACTGGAACCAGACCTAGACGAGGATAGGTCTGGCTTAGATAGTGGAGGTTGAGTGCTATCTGATGGCTTGCCCTCTTCTTTGGGTTTCTCAGCACTCTTTTTGTTCTTATCTGGATAGAATTTCTCGAATCCTTTGGGTACATTTTCAGATAGAATAATCCTCCACTTTCCTCCACCTCCTCCAAACACTCCCATGTTCCAAGGACTGGAACCAGACCTAGACGAGGATAGGTCTGGCTTAGATAATGGAGGCTGAGTGCTATCTGATGGCTTGCCCTCTTCCTTGGGTTTCTCAGCACTCTTTTTGTTCTTATCTGGATAGAATTTCTCGAATCCTTTGGGTACATTTTCAGATAGAATAATCCTCCACTGATGTAATACTGATTCTACGGTGGTAGGTGGGAAATTGCTTTTGGGTAATGTTGCTAATGAATTGTTAATCTGAGGAAGAAAAGAATTAAAGTCCATATGAAAATTTGGAATAAGCACTACTCCAATACCTTTGTGTTTATAACTAACTACTTGATACTAAAAATACAATACCTTGATATGACAAAAATAGTAAGTGTACTAAGTATGGCATGACAGACATTTTTAATTGGACACCAGTTAACCTTGGCACAGGATAGCTTTGTTCAAAGATTACAGACAGCTGTCTAATATTATCCCTTAAGCTCGGGGCTTGGAATTAAACAAATACATAGCATTTTTATAGCTTTTTTCTAAACCCAATCAATCTAGGTGGATAATCCTACCACTGAATAAGAGCAGAGAGGAAAAGCTAAATTAAAAGAGCTGTTACATAATAAATTGCATCATTTCTTGAAAAATACAATTTGGACTTCTGTTCAATCCTAAAAATCAGCTTTTAATCTCAAGATGCCTGTCAATCCCTTTGCAAGCCACAAGACCAGGCCTCGTTACACACGTTGGCGATATCGGCTCCCGTGAAACCTGGACGAGAAAAATTTGACTCGATTACATTACTTTCCTTCCTATAGGATAAGGGAAGTAAAACGGGGTTGTTTTATGAACAGATCGTTTTAAATAGGTACTATTAATTAATAGATTGATTTAATCTTGAAACTCAAAATATAAATATTATATTATATCACCTAGAACTGAAACCAGTCTTTACTTACGTGGAAACTGCTATATCGGCCATGGTTAATATTGTGCAATAGGAAACGTTCTAGCTTTTTAGCCGTACATAACATTCGCTGGGCCATCCTGGATTTATTTCTTTCTGCCTAGAAATCACAAAAATCTCAACTTAGGAAGTTAGGACCAAGCCCCACTAAAGTAATACTTTGGAATATTAAAGGTACCTACATGTTTGTTAGATGTAGCCAAAACCAAATGTCAGCCCAAAGCAATTACCCTAGTTAGGGCTGATTGAGAGGCTGACGAAACACGCCGACCCCGTTTGTACACGGGAAAATGCGAAGAAAAAGAAGAAGTTGTTGGAGGTAGATATGAAATTTTCACTAACCTGTCAACATGGCTCCCTTTGGAATTTTAGCTCCTAGATCAATGTACTGTTGTGGGTTCTTCAGGAAGTTCACAAACTCCATGATTTCCACCTTTGCTTCTTCACAGCCAGCTACATCCCTGGGGAAACAGAAAATGGCGCAATCCTCATAGTAAAAATAAAGAAGACTTTTTTCATCATCATCAAATTTTAAGTTGTTCCAGAAATAGGTCGACTGAGAAATGGGTCATATCAAACTTTTTACAATCATATCAAATCATGCATTATTTAACGTGAAGCAGAGAGCCTTTTTACAACTTTTGAGGGCATCACAGTGTTAATAAATATCTCCTTTACTATTATTCCCCATTTACCATCAATCTTTTTACACTGGTAACGCCTACACTGGTCGCTACTCGATTGAAATAGCTACTCAATTATCGAGGCGGAATAAGTCCTACAGTCCATACAGTCACGAAAACCACGAAACACAAAATTCAGGAAAAATCAAAGGAATAAGAAATACACTTATGATGTCGTAACAGGCGAAATGGCCATCTGTTGTTAAATAAAAAATAAAAATGTAAAACAAAAGCCAAGTGTTCTCCTCATTCATCTCAAAAATAATTTTTAATGACAAAATTAATGATTTTACTGTGCTCTCCCACGTACAAGGCAAACTTACTTGAACCGGACCCCAATATCTGAGGAGTTGATCAGTTTGGCTGTAGACTCCATGACACCTCCAAACAGACCTCCCCCCCTACGTCCTGGCCTGCCTCCCATCATCTCAGCAGACCTGCGCATCATGAATATTAGGAACCCTGGAAAATCACAGTTTTATTTTTGTTTATTAGTTGTTTAACTGCAAATGTTTTACCCATCCAGATACCAATCACGCGCAACGCTGCTTAACTTCATTGATCCATTGGGAACAGATGCACTCAATACAGGAGACCAAAGTATATTTCGACTGAAGACTTGAAGACTGTATGTGTATACCCTTGGGTTAGGTAGGTTGGTAGGTAACCACTCATAATGAGACAATACCTACCTATAATGAGGAGTGTGGGCAGTATGCCAGACAGACTGGACAGTTCGATTTCGGTTTTGTAAATGACTGGCAGATAGTTGGCCGGGTCTATGTGCATCTGAGCCTGAGCCAGCTCCAGATTTCGTTCGAATGAGTCGACAGATCCAATGTTGAACCAGAGGAAGTTCTGAAATTAAAATCAATCCAGGAGATGAGAAAAAAGTTACTATTAAGGAAAGTACCTAAGGATCTAGACGTTCTAGTATTCTAGATCTAGAGCATGTATCCTTTAACAGCCGGGCCCACAAGGTGAGCTTAAACTCTTGGATTCAAATCAATTCAGGAGATGTGAAAAACTGAAAACCTAAAACCAGGTTGGTATCAGGTCATTTTCCTAGATATAAAAACAAGATACTATTTAAGTAAGGAGTGAAGGATCTTGAAGTTTTAGGGTTTCAAACATGTTATCACTTAAGTTAAAGTTTTTATTTCTTAGTGCTGTTTTATCCCAACTTCACTGATCAACAGAATTCTTTTTTCTCACATGCAAAAGCCTCTAATGTGACTGATTAAACCAAGAAAATGTGTTATACTGAGGTACTGATGCATACTGTTGTAGACCAATACATACACTGGAGGTTTTTAAACAAAATCATTTATACTTACAGCTCCATCCATTGAGTTTCCGGGCAACAGTTTGACTCGAACCCATTTCTTGTTCACAACCTCCAATTTTTCTACAATGCCTTTGGTTAATACACTGGAAAAAAATCAAGACAATATACATCAAAGGACAAGAAAATAATAATAAAAAAAGCTGATCAGAAAGAAAAGGTTCCTTACAGGTTCTTATCAAGATATGAAACAAACCCTGACCCAACTTTACCAAACCTTAAATCTACTTTATCAAACCCAACATAATAATGTATCTCACCTATAGGTATCTTTGTGGATTGGGCCACTATGTTAAGGGTATGAACATTAAGGACAATGAGTGCTAAAACAATTTGACATGAAAAACTGTCTAGCTTACTTGTTGATAAAATCTTTCCATGTGATTTCCTTGTAGTTCATCTCATACATGACTGCTGCTGCTAGTACTGCCACACTTCCTATTAGCCCATACATGAAATATTTCTCCTTGTCTCCACCACTGAAATCACCAAAACCTTTGCCTCCAGATCTGAAAGGGAGAAAGCAACAGTTAGTCACTTAGGTAATATTTTTATTTTGTTTTAAGAAGGTCACAAATGAGCAGTGACCAGTATTATTATAGGGGTAGGTTAAACACAAAAAGGAGCTATCTTTTTCATTGTTGTGGCTTCTGAAGAATTACCAAAGAACCAAAGATGGATTTATTACTCACCCTTGGCCACCTTTTCCTCCACCGGAAGCATAACCTCAATATTCCTAGGGGCTTTAAGATTTATGGGAACATTCAATAGTAGGAAAAGATACTACCTATTTATAAGTTTAGTAGTATGTATTAAAGTCGTAAAATCATATTCAAATTTTGATAGACATTTAGGTAATATTTTCGATTGCTTAAGCATCTAGATAAGTTTACAATCACACTAAGGGTGAGGTACACATAGCAATTTGTTGTTACATTCGTAAGGTACCTTGTATTGGTCTTCCAGGCTACAAAGCACATTCAACCTCCCAAACTCTTTATTTTCGTTGAAACTTGGTTACGAAAAATTGGACCGAAAACAATACTTCCCGCAAAACTTCACTCAGTAGTACCTAAGTAAAAAGTTTTCCTTTCCAGTGATATAATGTACACAAAGAGGGTACACAATTCAGTGAAGTATTATCATTATACAAACTTTCCGCCATTCGTTTATGTTTTATCAGAAAGTTTTTCAACTCGAGGGCTGGCTTGTGATATTCATAAATATTTTGTTCAGAGGGCTGGACATCGAAAATAATGGAGTTGAGATTTTCAGATTAAACGCAACGGTCGATGCGTGAACGCCAAAGGAGAAGAATTTTTTGTTATTCTCTCAAACATTACTGACCAGGACCAGGAAATTTTACTTTTCCAATAGTGACTTGATGATTGACTCTGCAATTTTGTGAAGGTCCATAGTTTGTATAAATTAGCCTATATTTTCATTAATAAACGCCCAAAAGAACTGTGAAAATGATTTAAACTAGAAACCAGTTTTTTTTTTGGTTTTTTGGCTTTATGGTTTTCTGGATCCTGGTAAAAAGACCTTTAATTTGATATATAGGTCGACCAGGTTTGGATAAGTCCTGCTATGGGGACAGACTGACGGACTGACTGACTGACAGATAGACACCGAAGCGAATACAATAGTCCGTCCCTTATACCTTTTTATTACTATTGTTATGATATAGGAAGGACGGACTAAAAAGTATTTTCATATTATCTCTTACAATGAAGAAGAGTCGTTAGACAACTGAAACTCTCTTCTAAATCTTCTAATTCAATTCTTCAATTTTCCTTCTCTGGTTTGTCCATTATTTTGTCTAGCTTCCCCATACTCCTTACAAATCGCCTACTTATTAGGTACTTAATACCTATTTTTATGCGTAATTATCATGTACCCACCTACTTATGTATCTGAACATCGCTCAAGAGTTTTCTTTTTTTTACATTGCAGTTTGTAGAAAAGTTTCCTTCGTCAATTTTTCGAGTTTAATTCCTCCTACTGATGAGAGATAAATAGATACCTAGGTACCTGAGTTAAACTTATGTTTATTCAAAGTCGTTTGTATCTTGGTGAAATATTCAAAAAACCATGTAAAAGGACATTAATTTTCTTTTCGCTCAGACATTTCACATTTTCCTGAAAATGTGTACCGTGGCGCCATCTATGAACATTGTAAGGAAATTGAAGCAACTGTGATAAAACTATTCTCTGAAAAGGCTTGAAGGAAAAGTGGGAAAATTTCCCCTCCTTCTATGTATAAATCATAATAATTAAGCAACCAAAAGAATGATTTATCTGTACAGGGTCATTTCAGGCGAATGATGGGGGGGATGCGAGCTCAAAATGAAATAGTTTGGTCTCTTATTTTTTTAGACTACTTTTACCGGTGGCGTAGTGGTCAAAGCAATAGCCTCATAAACAGGAGCCTGGTGCTCCCTCAAGAGGGTTCACAAATTCAGGAGGTTCATGTACAATGTATGGCCCTATGGGGATCTCATACACTTGTTCCGGTCCAGAACTTGGAGCCAAAAATTTCGACAAAGTATAAATAACACTGAAGCCTTCCAGGCTCGGGCGAAACTTTTTACCCACAGTAAAGTAGAACATGGCCTCTTTTTTGTCCCCACTCAAGTTTTCCTGGGAATATGTTTTACAACTCCTCATGACTTCCATTTATAGGTGCGACTGAGACCAAAGACAATTTGAAGAAACTTATATTCAGAGCTACCTAGGTATGTATTAAAGAATGTCCAATTTGACATCTACAAATATACCTAACATGAAGGAATTCCTATGGGGATAACGTGCAATACCAAATACACGAGATTAGAACCTAGAACAGTAAGTACAATGTACCTAGAACTAGAAATAGAAACAGCAACCAAAACAGCAAAACACAGTATCCTGCCATTAAAACTGGGTATAAAATCATAAACTGCCTACAAATCAGACACACCACAAACTTTCAGCATATCAGAAAACCATTATAAATAACACTGAAGCCTTCCATGCTCGGGCGAAACTTTTTACCCACAGTAAAGTAGAACATGGCCTCTTTTTTGTCCCCACTCAAGTTTTCCTGGGAATATGTTTTACAAGGGATAAGGATGAGTAGGTACAGCGGTAGTGCTGGCACATGCTAGCCGGACGTGCTTCCATCTTCGCTCTTAATTACTGCTCATTTACTTTGTACTTGCAAAACTTCAACTTTTATCTAAAGCGCTTTGGCGAAGATAAGAAAATGTATGTAAAAAGTAAAAACTTGGTTTCGGAAAATTGTGAAATTTATCAGAAACATTGGAGCTCAGATAAAGGTATAATGTGCGTATCAGAAAGATGAAGTTGGATTGTTCCTGCGAAGGATTTTCGAACCCTTTCTTGTAATAAAAGTGTATACCTGAAAACCCTACCACTCCCAAGAAGAAGGAAGGTTCGAAATAACTGGAGATTTTCCTATTTAAAATTTTAGTACGTATGTGTAAAATATATTTACAAAATATAATAAATAAAAAAAGGTAATATAGAAACAAGTATATTTTTAAGTAGTAATAGTAACATAGAATATACCTACACAATAATTAGGCATTACCTCTACCTCTTTACATAAAATATTATTGCACTAATAGCTTGAATATCAAGTGAAGGATATTGCGATATTGGTACGTACAAGTTACCATTAAGTAAAATGTCGCCAAATTCTCAAAAATATGCATTCAAAAGCTCTGCGGCATAAACCAAAATTTGTAACTTTGCCCTTTTAAAGCTCACAACATAAGTGGTTTTTCTAACCATACGAGTACGTTCAAGATCCTGTCGATACGACGACTTATTGATGGCTGACTCCGAACCTCGGTACATAATACTCGTATATCTTTGAGTTCTTATAAGTACGATAGAGATTTTGAGCTGAAAACAGTCTTAGGCAAGACCAAGAAAACGTTTCAGAGGGTACAAGAACTTCTTGGTATGATGACGGAAAAGCGGTCGAAAATGAATATGAATGTGATTCTGAGGCTGATCATAATCAGGATTCTCCTGATAGGGGTAATACACCGGTCTAGGTGTAGAAGGTGGTAGGTAATAGTTTGGAGGTGTTGTATCCTTATGTGGAGGTAGATAACTCCAAGATGGATCCGTAGGTTTGCCATGGTTACAACCGGTTGTAGTTGGTTTTGTAGTTTCTGGTTTTAAGTGATTACAAGGTGGTGTTGGTTTAGACGTTGAAGGTGGGAGGTAATAATTCGGAGGTGTCGTATCCTTGTGAGGAGGTAGGTAACTCCAAGATGGTTCTGTTGCTGGTTTCGTATGGTTGCAAATGGTTGTAGTTGGTTTTTCTGTTGTTGTAGTGTGCTTACAAGGTGGTGTGGTTGGTTTAGGTGTTGTTGTTGTAGTAGTGTGCTTACAAGGTGGTGGGGTTGGTTTAGGTGTTGTTGTAGTTGTCGTTGTTGTGGTGTGATTACAAGGTGGGGTAGTTGGTTTAGGCGTTGTTGTAGTTGTTGTTGGTTTCACATGATTACATTGAGGTGTGACTGTAGTGGCAGTATGGCATGGCGGAGTTGTGGACTGAGTAGTTGACATTGCAGTTTGTAGAAAAGTTTCCTTCGTCAATTTTTCGAGTTTAATTCCTCTTACTGATGAGAGATAAATAGATACCTAGGTACCTGAGTTAAACTTATGTTTATTCAAAGTCGTTTGTATCTTGGTGAAATATTCAAAAATCTCGCCGGTAAAAATGAGCGTCAGTTGAACTTTTGTTGTATTTGGTAGGTAGGTATCTACCTACGTTTTCTAAATAACCAATTGAAATAATTATGTATTTAAATCTGTAGCTTAAAACTTTAAAACAATAAGAGACTGATGCTTATAAATGAACAAAATACATATTAGGTACCTATTTAATAAATTTCCATAAAATTATGTCAACAATTTTATGTCAACAATTTTATTTCATAGAACATCTAAAATTATAAATAAATACTAAAGTCTTTCCCGTAGTGTTTTCTAAGGACCTAAGATCATGGGTATTATTGATAAAATTGCTACTATTTACTTTTCTTTTTTCACTATTCGTACTTCTTATTATTCTTCTTATTTCCTAAATTTAACTTTAATAGGAATTTCCGGGGGGGTGATAAATGAACAAAATACATATTAGGTACCAATTTAATAAATTTCCATAAAATTATGTCAACAATTTTATTTCATAGAACATCTAAAATTATAAATAAATACTAAAGTCTTCTCCCGTAGTGTTTTCTAAGGACCTAAGATCATGGGTATTATTGATAAAATTGCTATTATTTACTTTTCTTTTTTCACTATTCGTACTTCTTATTATTCTTCTTATTTCCTAAATTTAACTTTAATAGGAATTTCCGGGGGGGTGTGGTGGGATGAAAAAGTAATTAGTGAAAGTTGACTAATATGTAGAAGCACGGTAGTGCGTCAGGCCAAGTTTTAACATGAAATAAAATTGTTATGGAATTTGTTGTTTCCTCATGACTTCAATTTATAGGTGCGACTGAGACCAAAGACAATTTGAAGAAACTTATATACAGAGCTACCTAGGTATGTATTAAAGAATGTCCAATTTGACATCTACAAATATACCTAACATGAAGGAATTCCTATGACGATAACGTGCAATACCAAATACACGAGATTAGAACCTAGAACAGTAAGTACAATGTACCTAGAACTAGAAATAGAAACAGCAACCAAATTGTATGGTGGGACACAAAACGCAATATTGGTGCGGGACCTCAGATTTAGGTCCCACCTTCAATAAAATTTTAAAAAACTTATTAATATACGTTTAAATACTTCCTCTGACAAAATTACTTTATGTCACTTCTGGAATTCGAACGACATCGGCAATACCCGCGGTTATGAATACAATTAAACAAATAGAAAGTAACAACACTATTGTAACTAACTGGTAATAAAAAGTTATAATTGTAAAATAAAGGACCATCTATTATAATATCTACCATTTGCTATAAATATGTATAATCATAATGATAAATACATGAAGGCTCAATTTTGCCAAAACCAAAGTGTTTTTACTTCTGTTGATACTTTTTAATTTTTAAAAGGCTTCTGTTGATACTTTTTAATTTTTTTTTTCTTATATTTTGCATATAAGAAAAATAGATCTTCGGAGTACTTACAAACAAAACCAAACTTCCGCACTTGGGCACCATGCTTGAAAATCAAAACATTGAGCTGTGAGCTTGAACTTGAGACTGAGTCCAACTTTAGCCCTACTGAATCTCCGCTAGAACTATTAACATTCTAGCATCTACATTCTGATAGAGGAGAGAAGTTGTTTCATAAACCGGTGAAGTTGGATGACATGTGACGGTACTTTGTGTGTGCCAGTGGCGAAGATTCCATTGGGGATCGCGATGTGTATAAATTTTTGGCGGAACAAACACTTCAAGATCAGAGGCGAAGTTACATTGGGGGATCTCGATGAGTATACATTTTGGGTGGAGCAAGTTTGGGATCAATCACTTCAATGACGAAGTTTGGGGTAATTCTTAAAATTGAGAAGTACCTAGGAGAAATTTCTTTATTTTTAAGAGGTTTGATAGCGGGAATTGTAACTGCTAAGGTCTTATCGTCCCAAAAGCGAAGAGAGAAGGAAGACAGGATAGGAGAAAGCCAGCCGTTCCCAGAACGAACCTTATCTGTTGAGGACAAAATCCGCCCCCGGGTAGGAATTGAACCCGCGACTTGGTAAACATACATTCCATTCTGTTCTGTACTATAAAGACCCATTATTCATTCACGACATTTTCTTATTATTTGTCTCACCTTAATAAATCCTCAAAGGAGAAAGAAAATCCTGCTAGTATCAAAAGGTCAACCTAGTTAACCCTTTTCTTCACATTCCTACAAAATTGTTGAACAAACAAATCATTTGACCACGGATTGACCCAGCGCGGATCATTTAACATGAACCCAGAGGTCATCGGGTTAAATCAAGATGAGAGGGGATGCTGTACAGATCAACCTTTGTATCTGAGAGCTTCAACCTGTTCCTAGAACATCTCCCTGAAAACACAGAAACTAGTTTTCTCTTTACCACAGGTCAGAAATGTCACAGGATTTGAAATGTCCTGTTGAATGTGGATGCTGTGTGTGCTGGAGCGAAATGTGATCCTTTTAATTTGTCAACATGTTACCAACCTCAGTGGTGTAGTGGTTAATGGACTTCGGATCTGGAGGTTGGTGGTTCGAGTCCAAGTTAGGTCATAAAATTTAGCGTGGTGCATTAAGCAGGGAACGACATTTGTGACAAGCATTTATGCTTGACACCATTGAAATTCCTTTATTATCTTCATGTTAATGGTAATTTGTTTTCTAGCCAACCACAAAACTCAATTGTAACAATTATTATTACAAATAAAGTATATATGTATTCAGTCATTAAAATGTGATTCTATGTAGAAAGTCTCGCGTTTTCCAAAAAGTTCCGTGCTTGCTTGTCGTTCAGACATTCTAAGGTTAAGGTCGTCAAGATTCCGTCATAATTAGGAATTTTGTAATTCTTCATAGTGATATAGTGAAACCAATATTCCAAAGATGAACTCTGAACCATTTTTAATGAATGGTCCGGCTTCTGAAAGTTTACAAATTGCTGACATTGAATAGACAAGATACCTACGAGTATTATAAAAATAGCAAAATACCCCAGAGTGCTAGTTTTTGGTAATTTCAGCCAACTGAACAAGACGTAATGTCATATCTATTATAATCCGTTGTTATGACACACTCAGTCACAACATAAAAAAAAAAAAAATTAGGTACAATTATTTAGCTTTTTTTTAAAAAATCAATTTCTGAAGAGTGTTTACAAAGCATCTCACCTGAGTCGTAGACCTAGAAATGTAAATAATTCACCCTTTTCGAAATAGCAAGCCTATAATATTCTACTCTAGGTACAATGCAACTAAAATAGGAATTTTATAACACATCCAGTGATCATTTTGTATCATCCACATTGAAAATTGAGGGATGAGATTACAGTGTGAGCGGAAATTTGAGGAACAGCTAGGCGGAACATTGTAGATTTTTCTACAGAGGAACTAGGGAAAATTTAATAATTGAAAAATTCATCTATTAAAAAAAAGATTAGTTTACGATTCAATTTTTCAATGGTACCTATTGAATTGAATCAAATGAAATTGTTCTATTTATACTTGAATGACTTGAATGTACATAAAAAAAGACAAAGACATAATTTCACAGACGTCATTTCATGTGTATTTTTTTAAAGTTCGTAAATTCCGGAATTTTTCAATACCTGTTCTTTGGAATTCCACGTGTATTAAGGACGTTACACTGTTAATGGACCAGGATTGTCAAGGTAAGATAAACCATAAACTAAGATAAACTACCTATGGTTCTAAATCCTTTTCTATTGAACCAAAATAATGAAATTTCTTTATCTGAATAACTTGTATTCTATAAATTGGTTCTGCTACTCTTCGCTAATAAATTCATTTCAAAATAGAAATAAGCTACTAGGTAGCAATTACTCAAAATTGATTTGAAGAATGTAACATTCAAGATGGAAAAAAACTTTGTATGAAAGAAACACAAACATTAGATTTTATTTGCTATTCTTTTAGGAAAAAGAAAAAATGTAGGACCTTTGGCACATCCACTAATATTTATTGAACTTGGGAATGAAAATTCTCGAGTTTAATGGTCTTCAAGACCCAAAAATGGTCTTCAGGACAAAAGTTTTCAGTATTTAGCTGTTTCCAAAACTTTTGCTCACACTGTATTATGCAACCCTTTGAAAAAAATCTCACGGGATTCTCGTTCAGGTACAAAATAAATGAAGGATTATGAAAAACTAGCGGTGAATTAAATGAACATAAACATGCGGCATGTCACCACATAGAGTTGACCAAGGGGTTATGTTCCGGGCGTGAGGCCTGCGTAGCACCTGGACATCAAACAGGCATTTAGCATTTTAATTATACCGACCTCAGTCTAGTAGAACGTGTATGCTGGGATGTTCTATTTTACATCATATGCAGTTTAGAAAACTGAAATTTTGGTTTGTTTCAATGGATAGAGTAGGTCTATGGAAAGTGACAAATAGATAGTGTGGCAAGTGATCAATATAGGTACTCGTATAAATAATCATCCGTTTAGTGTGAAGTAAGTTGTGATAGGATGTTCTATTTTACATCGTATGCAGTTTAGAAAACTGAAATTTTGGTTTGTTTCAATGGATAGAGTAGGTCTGTGGAAAGTGACAAATAGATAGTGTGGCAAGTGATCAATATAGGTACTCGTATAAATAATCATCCGTTTAGTGTGAAGTAAGTTGTGATCTATTGAAAGTGTTGTTTGTGTATTTTTTGAAATGTTAATTTCATTTTTGCCACCTTTGGACGTTGATTGTAATAGCATTTCTGATATGTACCTAATACATTTTTTTCTAGCAATTCATCACATTTTAGACAGCCAACTTGTCTAATCCAACAAAAACGAGTGTCTGTAAAATTTGTTGTAAAAACAGAAAGTAAAGAGGTTGGTTACTATAGAAACCCTATGCATGTATAACATAATGTGTGTAAAGTATTCATATATGAAAATGTTAATATCTCGCAATTTCAGAAGTAAAATAGCCTCACTGATTGGGGTCGTAAGGGTAATCAGAAAGTAAAAATTTCTCGTTTCGATTTTCAGAACTTTTACTATTTTTGGTCAAATTAATTCAAAATAAAACCTTAGTATTCAACTTGGAAAAGGATGTAAAAAGGTAAAGAAGAAATTGACATCTCCACCAATATACGAGTAGGTATTCAATGTTTCTTTTCAATACCTACAAAGGTTAGTAGTAGGTACTTTTTCTAACAATATTCCTACTTCAACTAGTGAATTTCATTGTTAAAGGAGAATCTATTGATAGATACCTATAGTTGATAGGTTGGTCCTACATATTATTGTCATAATTTTCATCGCCGCCATACGAATTTTACTCGAGAAATTTAATCTGTAACTCTAGACGACAAAGTTTTTCCAGAAGGAAAAAGGTTTCTGTAGTGAAAGTTTTTCTACCTGATTCTCCTTTTGTCCTTTTAACATCGGTTGTAGCATCCCAGTATCTATCTCGATAGATAGCCATTAGGAAGGGAATTTTCAGGAGCTACTTTGTCCCTTTTCTCATGATCGTAACTCCAACAGAACGGAATTTCACTTACCTTTTGCCTTTTTCATGGTTATAGGTACTTCAAATTTGACGTCTATGTGTACATAACTCTTAGTTTAACACTAATATCAAATTCTACAGGTAGCTAGTTAACATTTCTAAAAGTCTCAAGCTCTGTCCACACATGGTCGACGGATCGACTCGATCGACGAGGTGAATCTATGTTGTCGAGGCAGTGTGGACGGTTTCGGTCGACATCAATGGAGTCGACGATCTATTGACTGCATCGACTATGTGTGGACACAGCTTTAGACTTCTGAAAGTTCAAGGGCTCGTGCACACGACACTGGCTAGCTCAGGTTTCATTCTGGAACTCTGGAGTATCTTTTATTTGATTTCCAATTTGAAAACGTGAAATTTGCGAGATATTAACATTTTCATATATGAATACTTTACACACATTATGTTATACATGCATAGGGTTTCTATAGTAACCAACCTCTTTACCTTCTGTTTTTGAAACCTTTTTCCTTCTGGAAAAACTTTGTCGTCTAGAGTTACAGATTAAATTTCTGGAGTAAAATTCGTATGGCGGCGATGAAAATTATGACAATAATATGTAGGACCAACCTATCAACTATAGGTATCTATCAGTAGATTCTCCTTTAACAATGAAATTCACTACTTGAAGTAGGAATATTGTTGGAAAAAGTACTACTCACCTTTGTAGATATTGAAAACATTGAATACCTACTCGTATATTGGTGGAGATGTCAATTTCTTCTTTACCTTTTTACTTTCCTTTTCCAAGTTGAATACTAAGGTTTTATTTTGAATGAATTTGCCCAAAAATAGTAAAAGTTCTGAAAATCGAAACGAGAAATTTTTACTTTCTGATTACCCTTACGACCCCAATTAGTGAGGCTATTTTACTTCTGAAATTAATAGTGATCAAGGTTATTTTACTTCTGAAATGAGTGATCAAGAGGTTATTTTACTTCTGAAATTAGTGATCAAGAGGTTATTTTACTTCTGAAATTAGTGATCAAGAGGTTATTTTACTTCTGAAATTAGTGATCAAGAGGTTATTTTACTTCTGAAATTAGTGATCAAGGTTATTTTACTTCTGAAATTAGTGATCAAGGTTATTTTACTTCTGAAATTAGTGAGGTTATTTCTCTTCTGAAATTATTACCGGCCTCCGATGTGTACGTTCAAACCTCGAACACAGAACTAATAACGGGCGACGGTATATTCTGTTTGTCCATCCTAAAACTAAAGGTTACTCATAAATTAAGCAAAAGGTCTGCCAGAACCAGTTCTGTTTTCGTTCATTAGAATAAAAACAAGTCCGCTGCAATTACTTTAAATGAACATAAACATGCGGCATGTCACCACATAGAGTTGACCAAGGGGTTATGTTCCGGGCGTGAGGCCTGCGTAGCACCTGGACATCAAACAGGCATTTAGCATTTTAATTATACCGACCTCAGTCTAGTAGAACGTGTATGCTAGGATGTTCTATTTTACATCGTATGCAGTTTAGAAAACTGAAATTTTGGTTTGTTTCAATGGATAGAGTAGGTCTGTGGAAAGTGACAAATAGATAGTGTGGCAAGTGATCAATATAGGTACTCGTATAAATAATCATCCGTTTAGTGTGAAGTAAGTTGTGATCTATTGAAAGTGTTGTTTGTGTATTTTTTGAAATGTTAATTTCATTTTTGCCACCTTTGGACGTTGATTGTAATAGCAGCTATTTTATTTCTTTGGACATGTTTTCTCTCAAAGATGAAATGAATTTCCTATCTTAGGACCTGTGTGTGTAGTAAGTATTCCAGAGTACCTAACCAGGGGCTACACCTATTCTAATGGATCTATTGAGGTGATGGTCTGCCGGTCAAGAAGTTTGAAATTTGTGGTTTTTAAGGATTTTTGTAGTAGCATAGCAGTGGATCTTGCGAATACTAGACAAAGATGCCTTTCTGATATGTACCTAATACATTTTTTTCTAGCAATTCATCACATTTTAGACAGCCAACTTGTCTAATCCAACAAAAACGAGTGTCTCTTTCTGATATGTACCTAATACATATTTTTTTCTAGAAATTCATCACATTTTAGACAGCCAACTTGTCTAATCCAACAAAAACGAGTGTCTCTCAGGAAAGTCTACATTTCTTGGCGTTTCACAGAGCCACCGGTTCTTCAGATGAATCACTTCAAAAATTACACAAGTACGCCCCCCTTCTCTTTTAGTTCAAAAAGAGGAAAAGATTAGAAATATGAAAAAGAGGGTGGAGTCCACCGCCTTTGTCCACCCCGAGTTCTAAATGAAAACTTCACCTTTCTACTCTTTTCTCTGTTTGTATAATTAAAAGGAAACCACTCCAACTCTGTCTCTCCTCTCTGCTCCGTTCTCAATGAACAAAAAAGATTTCTGAATTTCAAAGTACGAGGTATAAGGGACACTTGAAACAGAATTCCTAACCCTTGGGTAAGAGAATAAATTAAAAAGTAGATGAGTATTTACTTAAAATGTGAGTCTCGAATTTGATTAAATTCTCAACTTACCTTTTTCAAGTACCCATGTATGAGCTTTCTACCTAGAGAAATCTACGCAGAGAATTTAGACATTGAGAATAATAGAGAATCAGTGAACTTCAGAAAAAGGGACCCAACGCGGCAACGGGCCCCCCAAAGGCCCGATCAAGTTTATAGACCAACGATCCAAGTCATTCAAAGATATGGAAATCTCAAGAATACGTAGGTATATGTATAATTTGGAACAAAAATTAGGTCTTAAAATGATGTATAATATATAGATACTTAATAAGTAATCCCAAGGTAAGGTTAAACTGAGGCCAGAGCAACACGCACTAGGCCTCCACGAAAATTTTAATCATTCCAGAAATTGATGATCTACATGAGAGGCAAATTATATTCATGAAATTCCAATCTAAATGGAAATAAACTAGGTGTGATTACAAGGTGGGGTAGTTGGTTTAGGCGTTGTAGTTGTTGTTGGTTTCACATGATTACATTGAGGTGTGACTGTAGTGGCAGTATGGCATGGCGGAGTTGTGGACTGAGTAGTTGTTGGTTTTGGAGTGGTCGTAGTTGTTGTAGTGGTAGTTGTAGTTGTTCTACATGGAGGTGTCTGGGTACTCTCGGTTGTTGTCTGACTACATGGTGACCCTTGGGTTGTGGTAGATGGTCGCTCATACACATAAGGTCCTTCGCTTGTTTGGACAGGCTTAGGTGTGGTTGTTGTCGTAGTTGTTGTAGTGGTTGTTTTTGGTGGCTCATAGATATAAGGTCCTTCAACTTCATTTCCCGGTGGAAGATATGTGACAGGGATTGGTTTGGGTGTTGTAGTAGTAGTTGTTGTTGTTGTGGTGGTAGTAGTTGAAGGTGTTGTCTGACTTGTAGATGTTTCGTAAAGTTCGTTGCCACTAGGTTCCGCTGTATCTGGTGGCAGATATGTTGCAGGCAGAGGTTTAGGAGTAGAGCAAGGTGGCTCATAGACGTAACCTACATTGGCATTAGGTTCCTTTTCTGCTTCGGACTCGAACGGTGGCAATAGAGTTACCGCTAAGGGAGAGATCGGTGAACTAGAAGGTTGGTATTGATAAGGACCGTCTTCAGAATGCACCTCGTTTAGATGAGACGCAGCAGCTTCATCAACTGGAGGTAAGTACGCGTCTGGTATTCCTGGTGCTCTACCGGTGGCGTAGTGGTCAAAGCAATAGCCTCATAAACAGGAGTGCTCCGGTTTAATCCCCGCCTAGACGTGGAATTTTCAATGAGGATGAAGGTAGGTACTTCATAAACTTCTAATATTTAGGTAGTTTTAATTGAGTGTTTAGCACTGTAAATTCGATAGAATAATTTTACGTTCCTACCTACTTGCGAGCAGGTAGGTACGTAAAACTGTTTCTTTGTGACATCAAAACGAGGTGTATTCAATTATCCGGAAAACAGACCACTGGAAAATTGACCACTGCTCGGATAGAAACTGAATGGAGCAGTGGTCAATTTTCCAGTGGTCAGTTTTCCGAAAGGAAAACACCTACACCTGCTTGTATTACGATTAGTATGTGCAGTGTGCAGGTGTGTATCCACCTTAATCATTGCATGAAGTATCATATCTAAAATGCCAGGCGCATTTAAAACCGGTTGTATGCTTCGTGGCTTATTGCATACCTTGATTATTTTCAAGGCGTTTGTTCAACTGAGAAAGAGAGCTGTCCAAACTCAAATATGATCACGGGCACGGGGCGCATTTAAAACCGGTTGTATGCTTTGTGGCTTATTGCATACCTTGATTATTTTCAAGGCGTTTGTTCAACTGAGAAAGAGAGCTGTCCAAACTCAAATATGATCACGGGCACGGCTGGACCTCCCTCAAGAGGGTTCACAAACTCAGGAGGTTCATGTACAATGTATGGCCCTATGGGGATCTCATACACTTGTTCCGGTCCAGAACTTGGAGCCAAAAATTTCGACAAAGACGGACTTGCACCATTTTGAGAAGGCTGGACTTGAACTTGGTTGATAACCGGACTCTCAGGAGTGCTACTTGGCGTTTCAACACTGCTGTTCTTTTTGTCGGTATTGCTCTGGGTTGGTCTTTCCTTTTCGGATAGAGCGTTGAGAGAGTTATAAGAAGAGAAGTAGTTTTGGATTCTCTCCACTAGTTTCTCAATAGCGCTCGGGAATTGTCCCGGATTTCGGACGAGGAAGATGACGTTTTGATCACGGGCACGGTGGTCATGATTCTCATCAAAATAATTCCTACAATTTTATTAGGTACACTAAAATAATTTTGAAATATGAAAAATCGTTTTTTTTTTTTAAATTTATTTATTTATTTGTGTAGTATTTTCAGCATCTAATTTTATGAAGGAATAGTTTGCGCTTGCTTTAATAGGGAAAACAAGGAAAAATTACTGGTTGCGTGGAAAAGCCTACATAATACCAAATGATTTAAATAAAAGGTAATTAAAAATAATCCTTTTCGCACCTACCTATTTTCCGGGTTCCCTGCCCCCTCCTGATTCAGGTGCCTGCGATCCTACCCCGGGACTAATTATTTATAGGGAACATCACCCCTTCTAAATAATAGGTACATAAAATTTTGACCTTATTGTGCACTCGGATTATTGCACGTAACATAGTTATTTAAATTCCAGGCGCAACTGAAACCGGTTTTACGCTTCATTGCGTGTAATATAACTTGTAACAATTTCCAGGAGGTACTTGTCTTGCTAATAAAATTAATTTTCAATTATGTTGATTTTTCAATCACTCCACATTGCATAATTATTTGAATTTCGGGCTTTGTTAAAACCGGTTCTATAGTTTATGTTGAGAAGCATAACCTTAATATTCGTAGGGGCTTTAAGATTTATGGGAACATTCAATAGTAGGAAAAGATATTACCTATTTATAAGTTTAGTAGTATGTATTAAAGTCGTGAAATCATATTCAAAAATTTGATAGACATTTAGGTAATATTTTCTATTGCTTAAGCATCTAGATAAGTTTACAATCACACTAAGGGTGAGGTACACATAGCAATTTCTTGTTACATTCGTAAGGTACCTTGTATTGGTCTTCCAGGCTACAAAGCACATTCAACCTCCCAAACTCTTTATTTTCGTTGAAACTTGATCGGTGTTGCTCTGGGTTGGTCTTTCCTTTTCGGATAGAGCGTTGAGAGAGTTATAAGATGAGAAGTAGTTTTGGATTCTCTCCACTAGTTTCTCAATAGCGCTCGGGAATTGTCCCGGATTTCGGACGAGGAAGATGACGTTTTGATTGGGGAGACGGGCAGACTTTTCTACTGGGACTGGGACTCCGACGATTATTGGTTCTTTGACTTGATCATCCGGTGAAGGTGAGGGATTTCTGAAATGAAATAGAAAATTAAATAAATTAATAAATTACCAAATATTGACACATGCTACATTCACCAGTTGAACCAAATTTTCAAAGGGGAACAGACCCTCTCAATGAATTTTCTTCTACAAACATAAAGTTCACTGCTCACCTACATAATTTAGATTGCACTTTTAAATAGTGCATACTGCATACCATGTTTAGAATTTACAAATTCACAATCTATTCATTATTCGAAATCTCCAAAAATTTACATACGGGCATAAACAAATTATCGACAACAACATAATTTCACCAAATTCCATCTACCTCGAAAATCTGATTAAAATTTTACGTTCAAGATTTGTTTATCCTAACTCCAGGTGCATATAAATAAATTAGTCCAAAGTAGACGAAGTGGAAGATTTTAGATTTAAAAACACGTGTGAATTAACCTTGACTTACTCAAGGCCAGAATGAAGTTCGCTGACTCCTTGTTTCCATTTCCTCGAAAATCTGAATAAAATTTTACGTTCAAGATTTGTTTATCCTAACTCCAGGTGCATATAAATAAATTAGTCCAAAGTAGACGAGGTGGAAGATTTTAGATTTAAAAACACGTGTGAATTAACCTTGACTTACTCAAGGCCAGAATGAAGTTCGCTGACTCCTTGTTTCCATTGCGAGAGCCAAACGAGAATCTGAAACAAAATTAATGAATTTTTAGCGCTCCTGTCAAATTAATCTTTCGTTTTCGATACTCGTCTGATACGTATATTAATGGTAGATTGTACTTGTAGGGATATCTAGAAGAATTATTAATTATTGGTAGATGCATATTAAATTTGTTGTAGAGGTATTTAGTATGTAGGTACTGAACTGCAATTTTTTTCTTTCCTCAGCACCAGAAGAATTTACCTGCTAATTTTAATTAAATGTTGGCAAAAAAAAAAAATTGATAACATCAGGACATTGAAACATAAAATGAAGTTACTCATACCCGTGGGTATAACGGTTTATGGCTAAACCAGGCAAATTTACTCGCAGTGAACCGGAATGTTAGTGCAAACTGTTAAAGATCAGATGTTATAAGTACCAGGAGAAATGTCACCAAACGAAATTATTCCATTAACTTCTGCTATTCGAACCGCCCCGTAAATTTAACAATAGATAATTGCCAACAGTAAATTTTGTCTACCCCAGATTTTCCAGCTCTTGACCGCTGTTTGTACCTACTTTATTTCCAAATTTAAATAATTAATTCCCAAAGTAATTGATTCCGAATTCAAACATATGGTACCTAGGTAAACTAGGTTACAGTACAAAAGCAACTTTTGATTTCTATATTTTAATTCGAGTAGCAATGAAAGTCGAAGATCAGTTGTCAGAAAAGCGATTTTAATCTCTTGGTCTCTTACAAAGTCGTTTTATTTGCACTTAATCGAATTGAGATCCATGATTTAAATATTTACCCCATTTGATCAAAAATTGTATTGGAATCGGATCTTGCCAAATTAAAAAAATTGTATGGTGGGACACAAAACGCAATATTGGTTTGGGACCTCAGATTTAGGTCCCACTTTCAATAAAATTTTAAAAAACTAATTAATATACGTTTAAATACTTCCTCTGACAAAATTACTTTATGTCACTTCTGGAATTCGAACGACATCGGCAATACCCGCGGTTATGTAGCGGTGAATTATTAGATGTCTGAATTGAAAGAGGTGTATAGGAAAATATATACTTTTTTATACAGGATAGAGAACTGTCATCATTTTTTATTATTGATCGTTAACTTTGCTTTATGATGTGTAATTTGGTGTGATGGTAATAGGCAGGTCATATTAGAATTAGCAGTATGTTTCTAATATTGCTAATTTTGTCACCGGAGGCAGCAATCATTTCAGGAATACCTGGAATTTTCACCATTGATTTCCTAATTCAGTATTTCAGTTCAATAGAAAAAAAATATTAATACTCGTACTTCTTGATCAGAAAATTCCAATTTTCAATTTAATTTAAAGTTTCTGTCAAGATAAATTTGAGATTTTTAATAAAACCTGGACCCAATATTCAAAATAAAGTTCGAAACTTGGGAGTTTAGAGTCAAAGGGGTTTTTTGCCCCCGGATCAATTTTCAAAATGAAAGCCGAGAACTGGCAATATTGACAAAAAATGAAGGAGAAAAAAAAAAATGTAATAAAAATGTACCTGTGATGTTCTTTTTTTTCTGACCCTTGTTTGTGTACAAAGCCAGCATTTTTTTCATGTGTTTTGATCTTTTTATGCTATAATAAATATTATTTTATTACAACATTACCTACATGGTATTGTCCTATAATTTTATTTTAATATTAGCATTTTTATAGGATAAGGTACCTAACTACCTACTCTTGGGTAGGTACAAAGTACCTACCTATTGGTACAAAGTATACGTAAGTATGTATGCATTTATTTGACATTTTCATCTGTAGGTAATTTCCTGGTTTTATTCAAGTGATTATTCTCCTGATTTTACAGGAAATCAATCTTTCCACTTTTCTTTCCTTCATTTGGGTTTTCAGAGGGATGTCTCATTTTATCTCAAACTACATTATTTGTATAACTTTACATCAAGATCCGAATATTTTAACTAAAATTTTGAATATATTTTCCCATTGACAAGCCCGAGAAAAGGAGAAGGAGAGATAGGGGGGGTTGGGGGAGAGAGAATTTTTAAAATGGAAATACAACTTTTTGACTCTGTTAAATTTTTCGTTCGGGGGGAAAAGAGTATGCGGGGACCTCCTTAACTTTATCAAAAAACTTATTTCCGAGCACAGAAACTTGAAAGAGCGTGAATTTTGTAAAATATCTTCTTAGTTGAAACTTTTTATTTTTTAGGGGTAACACTTCTACTGTGAGGTGACCACAACTTCCCTTATTACTGAAAACCCTTTTTCTTTTTCACTTGTGTCCGCCGCCATCTTTTCTTTATGTACTTTGCGGTTTCGCTATATTCTTGTTTTATTTATCACACTTCCACTTCCTTACTTTTCTCAAAACACTTTCTCCTCTTGGTTTCTTGTTGGTCTCGCTTTCTCTTCCTTTCTTTGCGTTTGCTTTGTTCTTCTGGTAGTGGTGGTGCCGCGGTGGTAGCTGGAGGTGAAGAGTACACTTACCCATCTCATTAGAACCTGGAGCTCGGGCACTATTTGCAACTACCTCAAAAACTATTCATCTGTCCAAAAACATGCAACAGAAAACAGAAGTGGATGTTCCATAGACAAATTTTAGAATTGTTAGATCTCTTAATTAATGAAACAGGGTTAGACTTACTTTATCATGGACACTCGTTGCTATCTTGAAAGCCCAGAAGAGGTTAGGTAGTAGAACAGCCGCGGTAGACTTGATGGGTAATACGACAACATGGTTGTCGTATGTTGTCGTATTACCCATCAATTACCTATTACCTAATAGAGTAACTATACACAAATAAACTGAGTACCTATAGGTTAGTGTGATACACAAAAGTGTGAATGCATACACAAAAAGTCCACTCCGAGGCTTAGGTGTAGGGGCAAATAGCCTTAAAGGATGGGTTAAGATTCTACGAAAATAGGTAAGTGTGAAGTTTGTGAATTACCTACCCGAAACCCCCACGTATTCCAGGACACAAAGTTCAAGAGCAGAGAGCAAAAAGAAGGAGAATCCGTCCCCATTGTTTTGGAAACAAGGTAGAATTAGAAAACACGAAAAATGGAATGAAAAAGGAGCGTCGTTAATTTTTATCTAAAAACCGCCAACTGATGTCAAAGTAAGGTGCATAGAAATAACTCTACCCAAATCTCCCGAGTATTTCCTTTCCCGTTGAAGAATGTACCTATTGGGGATTTCGTAAGCCTTTCAGCTATATTTGAAAATCTTTTCTCGACGAAATAATGGCACAGGATTTTGTACTTTTTTATTAAAAAGATTTTTACATATTAGAATGGAGATGTTCACTGTGAAAATTTAGAGGTAAAGTTAGTCCATTATCTATTACAAGATGAAAATGTTTTGGAGCCCAGTTGGTCCAGAGCTTTCTTTCCGAGTGAAAGGTATTGCTTTCGATTCCCCAGATTCCGATGTAGGTGTCTAATATGGCCCAGAAAAGATTTCTATCTACAGAAAGTCCCGCGGCAGAATCCCTACAAGACTAAAAATAATCGAAATGTCCAATTATTATAAAAAATAAAAAATAAAAAAAAATCAATCTGAATAAGAACAATGGGAAACAGGCTTAAAATAAGTAGCCCATTACAGAAAATAATCCAAAAGCAAATAATTCAATCAGCCTTTGAAATTCAGAAGGGTTAAAACTATTGTGCCCTTTGTTCAATAAAATAAAAATGGAAACTGACCATAGGTCCGCATTTACATAAGGGATTTACCCCTCGAATAAGGGCGGATCTCAGCCTGATTTCTAATATGGAATTTCATTTCCCTTTTGGAAATATTGAAAATTCTACCTGAATTTCAAATGGTCAAGGGTTACTCGTTCGATTTTCATCGAGTGGGAGCCAGATGTTGAAGTTTTCAATACTGGTTTGAGCATTTTCCGGGCCATCTGAACCTTTTCTATAATGGCTATCTATCGAGATAGATACTGGGATGCTACAACCGATGTTAAAAGGACAAAAGGAGAATCAGGTAGAAAAACTTTCACTACTGAAACCTTTCGATCAAGTCGTGAAGTACTCCGGGAGCAGCTCTTTTTTTTTTTAAGATGAGTGTTTCACCGCCGTTTTTATTTCGTAGCGATGAAACAACTGCTACATTGGACTCTTGTGGTCTGTGTCGTAGCATGCCCATCCCGTAGTATGCCTCTCATCAGATGGGCGAGAAGAGACACAATACTTCCCTTATCCATTACCCATTGCTCCCTTGTCTCATAATCATACCCATTGCTCCCTTTTCCTCAGGTTACGTAAACAACAAGCAGCGTCAGGCTCTGGATTACTCGGAATCTCTTAAGCAGAAGTACGCCCACCACCCGCAAATTCGACGCATCGCGCGGCACAGACAAGTCCCGCGTCATATTTACAACGCGCAAGCTGAACATCGCGCTATTCGATCCAAACAGAAGAGGAAGGAGAGTAACAAGCGAACCCACTCGGCCCCTGGTACTGTACCACAGACGAAGGAAAGACAGAGAGCTGTGGTGAAGGAGATGGAGTGAAAAAAGAGGATAATTCTATTGCCTTTGCCAAGTTTGGACCGGCTAAATTTTAACCAATCAATGGAGTTAAACGTCGTGCGTGGTTGGTATTTGAACAAGTGAATGAACAGTCTAAAGGCCGACAAATGGGAACGTCCCATTTGTCGTGAGTTTCATCCCATTTTTTCCCCTATTTTTCAATTTATTGTATTTACCTAATTGTAATTTAAAATGTTCAAAATAAAATAAAGAAAGTATTGTCAAAAAAAAAAAAAAAAAAAAAAAAACCAAAAGTTATTTAAAGTTTTTTTTAAAAACCCAATCTTCTTCTTTTTCTTCTTTTTTTTTTGTCAGGTTATTTTGAAAATAATCTAAGTTCTTTTTTTCTTAAGCTTTTTTTTACAAGCTGATTCCAGACGTTGTGTTGGAATGATGATAAACTGAACACCACCCCTCAAATACAAGATTTTAAAAGTCTAATACCTACCTATATCTTTTTTTTTTCTCAAACTTATCCACTGTTCCCCTGATTTTCAACATTTTTGAAAGATGAGATGAACTTTTTCACCACAATTTTCTGGACGACTTAAAATGATGTATAATATATAGATAGATACTTAATAAGTAATCCCAAGGTAAGGTTAAACTGAGGCCGGAGCAACACGCACTAGGCCTCTACGAAAATTTTAATCATTCCAGAAATTGATGATCTACATGAGAGGCAAATTATATTCATGAAATTCCAATCTAAATGGAAATAAACTACTGTAATAGCAGCTTTTTTATTTCTTTTCGTGCTTGGAATCAATATGAAGAGGCAAATTCTTCGCCAGACACAAAACAAAAAAAAAGCCATTCTCAAAATGAACTCAAACCTCTCAAAAAATCTCGAGATAAAATTTCCGAGATTTTGCGTTCGAAACGGATCTTTCGGATTCGAGTTTTCCTTGTAATAGCAGCTATTTTATTTCTTTTCGTGCTTGGAATCAATATGAAGAGGCAAATTCTTCGCCACACACAAAACAAAAAAAAGCCATTCCCAAAATGAACTCAAACCTCTCAAAAAATCTCGAGATAAAATTTCCGAGATTTTGCGTTCGAAACGGATCTTTCGGATTCGAGTTTTCCAAACACCAAGAAGTATCACGGAGTAAAATTTTAAATGAACAGTTCTTGAACAAATTATCTGTTATCTTTGTGGGTAAAGTTTTGCGGGAACATGGAAAGATAAGAGATTTCATGTATGACTGAGAACCAATGAGATGAGCGTTCTGTAAGTTTCACTGAATCAAGACTAATATAGAGGCAAGAATAGATGCGGAGGAGTTTTAGTGGAGGTGCGAAATTCTCTTTTGTGTAGCAAGTCCTTTCGCGCTTTCTTCGTACTATAGCAACAATAAATGTTACAGTGAACACAGAAGAACTAAAGGACTTGGCTTGAATCTATTACGAGTTAGGTTATTTTGAAAATAATCCAAGTTCTTTTTTTCTTAAGCTTTTTTTTACTAGCTGATTCCAGACGTTGTATTGGAATGATGATAAAGTGTACACCACCCCTCAAATACAAGATTTTAAAAGTCTAATACCTACCTCTATATCTTTTTTTCTCAAACTTATCCACTGTTCCCCTGATTTTCAACATTTTTGAAAGATGAGATGAACTTTTTCACCACAATTTTCTGGACGATTGCGTCCGAAAAATAATACGTTCAACCTCCCCGGTTACATTTGAGGAAGAAGAAGAAAAAAACGCACGAAACAAAGTTTTATGTAACTTGGAGAACATTTGCGTCCCTGGTTTGTCCTCTCTTCTCTTTATTTTTATGTTGAAAATAAGAAGGAAAATTTTAAGTAGAAAAGTAGGAAGAAGATTTCAAGTAAAAGCTGAAAACTCTCCATACTTCCATGGGACAAAAGCAAAAGGGTTTTCATAATGAGTGACTTCCAAATAATTATATTTAGCACCGCCTCATCCCTCACTCTCTCTCCCAACTCTACAAAGTTTTCTCTTTTCTCTCTCTTGTATTAGTTGCCCTTCTTTTTCTTTTCTTCTCTTTCTATAAAATTTTGTGAACGAAAAACTTATTCTTTCTCTCTCCATATTTGATTTTAAAAGTTTTCTCAGTGTTGTGCTCCCTAGAAATTCATTAGAGTAGAATATACCTCATTTATTTTACATTTTATTTCGGCTAGAGGATTTCATATCTGGGAGAGAATAATGCCTGTGAAGTGTGAGTGGAGCCATCCTACATTTCATTCTAGTGCTACTGCTACTCACCATGATAATGTACTCCTACTCCTACATGAAGTATGGCTCAACTTGGAAATGCAAAATGTAAAGCCAATTATATTATTCCCAGGGTCGTGTGGGATTCGAGCTTAATATCTAAAGCTACAATACCACCCAATGTCCCCCTATGTGTGTTACCTACGAGTAGGTATCATAAGGGAGAAACGGGAAATCTTAATTTGGTTAGAATAGAGCGAGGGAATTTTAGTACCATTCTGGAAATTGTCATGTAAAAATAAGATGAGATATTTTGAAGAGAAGAGACCCAATAGGATCACAATACATCCAAACACTTTTTATTGGACTACTTTCAAATATCTTAGCAACCAGCTGGATAACAACAAGATAATTTACCATTTCCTGATAGATCACTTAGGTTAAGCAACGCTGTACGACGACGCGCGACGGTGACCATCAGAGTTACCACGCGCTCCTGGCAAAAATGTGGAATATCGTAGAAAATGCACAACAGATGAATAAACGGATAGAAAATAAACTGCAAAAGCGTTAACTTTTTCTGAAAGAATAAATAATTGGAGAGCTGAAATATTTATACGTACAGGAGAAAATGGCTATAACTGTGCAGGTTGAACTTTTGTTTTATGTCTCAGGAGAGTATATTTTTCTGGCTTATGTGCGGATAGCATTTCCCATTTCCGACTTGGACGTTGACAAAGCGCTTTCTCGTTAGAAGAAACCTCGTGGTAAGGTGCAAACGGTCGTTTTTCTTCATGAAAGTTTTCGTTTTGGCGAAAAGTTAAAAAAAAAGGAAAAAAAAAAAGATATCTAAGAATGAATAATCCAATTTCTTTTGTTCTGTACAAAACCGGCGAATTTGGTAAATTTCTTTGTGAGTTTTGACTAATGGCTATATAGTGGGAATATATTATTATTATTATTATTATTATTATTATTATTATTATTATTATTATTATTATTATTATTATAATTAAAATGCTAAATGCCTGTTTGATGTCCAGGTGCTACGCAGGCCTCACGCCCGGAACATAACCCCTTGGTCAACTCTATGTGGTGACATGCCGCATGTTTATGTTCATTTAAAGTAATTGCAGCGGACTTGTTTTTATTCTAATGAACGAAAACAGAACTGGTTCTGGCAGACCTTTTGCTTAATTTATGAGTAACCTTTAGTTTTAGGATGGACAAACAGAATATACCGTCGCCCGTTATTAGTTCTGTGTTCGAGGTTTGAACGTACACATCGGAGGCCGGTAATAATTTCAGAAGAGAAATAACCTCACTAATTTCAGAAGTAAAATAACATTCATCACTAATTTCAGAAGTAAAATAACCTTGATCACTAATTTCAGAAGTAAAGTAACCTTGATCACTAATTTCAGAAGTAAAATAACCTCTTGATCACTAATTTCAGAAGTAAAATAACCTCTTGATCACTCATTTCAGAAGTAAGGGTACCTACTTTAAACCTTTAAAGTAGGGTATGTTTACATCTATCTTTCTAGCCTCTTCGCGCTGAAGCTGTTTTCAGCATTTGTAGTCGTATGTGCCGGGATGTCCTCGCTCGAGGACAAACACTCGGTAGCTGTATATCCCAAAGGTAAATTTTAGTTTTGTAGTAGTAATAGTAGTATGTGCTGGAGTGTCCTCGCGCGAGGACACTCCGGCCGAAATTCTGCTTCAGCGCGAGGTATATCCATATCCAAGCCAATGTCCTCGCACGAGGACATTCCGGCGCGAAGAGGCTAGGGAGAGGGTCAGAGGGGTACCTTCTAAGGTAGGGATTTCCAACTTCCATGTGTAAGCGGACCGCGGACCACATTCTACATTGGCAAGTAGGTACCTACCTACTTCGCAGGCCACATGATATTATGTGGCCTGCGGGCCGCTAGTTGTAAATCATTGTACTGAGGTAGGTAACTCCACAAATCCAGGAAATAGGAAGCTGATTTTCACAGTACAGGTAGACATCATGGATTAAAAATCTTATAAAGACACTGAAGTGTCATCTTTAAAAGATGACAACTTTTCCATCAGCCATCAAAGTTGAGTACCTACCTACTCGTAATGGAGAGGTAATATAAATAATCATAATTATGCACCCTGCACCCTATACAACAAGGAAGTGTGGTAAGATTAATTATCCAGACGCAAAATACTGCATAATCATGCTGTCCAAAGTCATTCTTAATGTAAAATGTTATTCATACCTACACTGTCTTCTGTCTAACTAGACGAGATAAGGCTTGTATTCTTAGGTGCTTAAAAGTAGGTACTGTAGACACATTAGTTAGGTACCTACTTGGACGTATCATTCCAATATATCTACAATACCTAAGTACCTACCTACGAGTAGGTACCTAGATAGTCGATAGGTAGGCAGGTACCTATACTCGTATCACTCATCTGTGTCAGTAAACTACACAAAGCCTTCCTTTGGCAATATAAAATTTAGTGTAATCAAGATCTCATGAATGACGAGGTGAATAAAGGTAGGAAAAAAAGTCAACCTTACTATTGGTTGTTTTTTTTTTTTCGTACCTAGGTACCTACATACATACCTACCAAGATAAACAATTTAGATACCTTCAGAAAAGTGTGGCGCGAGCTTAAGAATGTGGTTTTACCAAACCATGAACCATGAACCATTAGCTAGCTAATTTTTTTTATTGACAATTTTATTGATTTTTTATTTATATTTATAAATTATTAGGAACAAGATATGATGTACCTATACCTCCGTACATAACATTCGCTGGGTTCTTTCTCTCTCCCTCTCCTCCTTCCTCTCCCCCTTTCTCTCTCCCTCCCTCTCCTCCTTCCTTTTCCCCCTCTCTCTTCCACAAGTTGACACCGGATGAGTTCAAAATAAAATCCACCTGGTTTACAACCGATCTTCTCGCTTCCGATTCAAATGACCTTGGCCCTGAATTCAAATCCTGGAGGTCGCTCTACTCGATCTCTTAGCGCGCACTCACGGTTCAAAATGTCAAATCTGCCTGGCAGCGTAAATATCTGCATCTTGTTTTATATGAGAAGTAATAAATGATCACAATCTTCTTATGCTAATAGGTACATATTGCTTATAGGAGTAGGAACACACGAAGAGATTGTGGCATGTAAATTAATACGTGCAAGAATTCGCGTTCATCCGAAAATAACATCAGGAAGTAAAAAAAAAAATGTTTATTTAAATTTGTTTCCTATAAAACTTCCGAATTTTGGCCTTTTCAATTGACAACAAAGTTGGTTTCTATGAAAAGATTCTTCTTCGCCAAACGCGTCCTAGTCTCCTAGTGCCTGGAGTACATGAGGCCATCAGTGAGCAGTCCAGCTACTTGAACTCTTGTACACAACTCTTGGCTCCCAATAACTTTCCAGTCCATTTATTTGGTCAGTTTCAACTGGATTTGTACAGGAGTGCATTTTGTCCAACTGAACTTGAATGGTACCTACTCGACGCCTGTGGTGTTTACAAGAGGCCCAGCTGGACTGTCTAAATTGGCCTCTTATAATCCAGCCATAGGCTGCGTTATACATCTTCTACCTTCTGGCTATATTATCACACCACTTGCTTGTCAAACTTGTCATTGATGGAAAACATGAGAAAAATCATCTTTTAAAATACCTACTTTGAAAACAGACACTTGCCTACGCACAGGTTTTCATCAGAAGAGAGAGGCTAGAGGGCAAAGTGAAGACATAACTCTTCTGCCAACTTCCACAGAAGAGACAATCCACAGAGAACCAAGAACAAAGAGTTCGTGAACACCAAGATTTATTTCAGCCACGTGAAATATTACATGGTCCTGCGTCTGAGTGCCCATGAGTGATGCAATAAGGAATTCCTAGTTCTGTGTGTTTGTTGGCCGTCAGTTATTCAGAATTCAGGTAGATATATCTCAGATAACAATGAGAGATATTAGGTTTGACATTGTAATGCATTCACTTATGGCGATCCTAGGCGCGGGAAGTACGGACAACTTCGGGTTCAATTCCTAGGTCAGTCAAAGTTTTGCAGTTCATCCGAGTAAATAAGTCAACTGCTCTCGCAGCCCTAGGTAACAGTAGTACAGAATCTTGCTACAATAGTCATAATTTTGCATTTCCAATTTTCCATCAATTTGGCAGCCTCTTCTGAACTTCTTGAAATTTTTTTTAACGTTTTGTGGTACCAGTTATAAAGGTGTGTCCACACATAGATCGATGATCGATCAACGGCTGTCGACCATGTGAGGAGCTCTTCCTTTTGTGTTCGATACCTTTACTGTCTTTTTGGTTGTATGGCTTTATTTTTAAAGGCGAAATTGTTGACTTTTAAAAAGTCAGTCTCTCTTGATTTTTTATTTTTATTATTTATTATTATTATTATTATTATTATTATTATTATTATTATTATTATTATTATTATTATTATTATTATTCTTAAAAATTTGAAGTTTGTGAAACCTGCTCAACACATTAAGGAAGTTTGCTGGAAAAAGGACCAAGACCAATTTGGCACAAATTGGTCCTTTTTTTTTCAAAGTATGATCAAGAGTCTCTTGAAGTACCTACCAGTTGATCATACTTCAACTTCAAAGGTACCTACCTAATTCCAAGAACCTACTAAGATCCAACACACTAGTACCTACTTGGTCATTGATATTAATAACATTAATTACACATGAGTATTAAGACCTAGGTCGGAGCACTCTCTACCTGGGTCGAACATATTAGGACCTTAGGACTAATCATCATGTTTATCAATCCTAGGATTGGTTTGTAGATCGCCACTCGTCTCTATTTGATGTTTTCGTCTTCATCTCCATGGGGGCACGGTTGGTCCAGTGGTAACGCGCTTGCTTGCCATGCAGAAGGTCCCGGGTTCGAATCCCACCATCGACAAAAATTTCTACAGGTAGACATCATGGATTAAAAATCTTATAAAGACACTGAAGTGTCATCTTTAAAAGATGACAACTTTTCCATCAGCCATCAAAGTTGAGTACCTACCTACTCGTGATGGAGAGGTAAATATAAATAATCATAATTATGCACCCTGCACCCTATACAACAAGGAAGTGTAGTAACATTAATTTTATTATCCAAACGCAAAATACTGCATAATCATGCTGTCCAAAGTCATTCTTAATGTAATTCATACCTACACTGTCTTCTGTCTAACTATAGACGAGATAAGGCTTGTATTCTTAGGTGCTTAAAAGTAGGTACTGTAGACACATTAGTTAGGTACCTACTTAGACGTATCATTCCAATATATCTACAATACCTAAGTACCTACCTACGAGTAGGTACCTAGATAGTCGATAGGTAGGCAGGTACCTATACTCGTATCACTCATCTGTGTCAGTAAACTACACAAAGCCTTCCTTTGGCAATATAAAATTTAGAGTAATCAAGATCACATGAATGACGAGGTGAATAAAGGTAGGAAAAAAAGTCAACCTTACTAGGTATTGGTTGTATTTTTTGTACCTAAGGTACCTACATATACCTACCAAGATAAACAATTTAGATACCTTCAGAAAAGTGTGGCGCGAGCTTAAGAATGTGGTTTTACCAAACCAAGAACCATTTTTTAATAGCTATAGCTAATTTTTTTATTGACAATTTTATTGATTTTTTTATTTATATTTATAAATTATTACTCGTAGGAACAAGGTATGATGTACCTATACCTATCTATTAGGTTATCACCTTCTCTCTCTCTCTCTCTCTCTCTCAGTACTGCTCTCTCTCTCTCTCTCTCTCTCTCTCTCTCTCTCTCTCTCTCTCTCTCTCTTTCTCTCCCTCTCCCTCTCATCCTTCCTCTTCCCCCTCCCTCTTCCACAAGTGACATCGGATGAGTTCGAAATAAAATCCATCTGGTTTACAACCGATCTTTTCGCTTCCGATTCAAATGACCTTGGCCCTGAATTCAAATCCTGGAGGTCGCTCTACTCGATCTCTTAGCGCACACTCACGGTTCAAAATGTCAAATCTGCCTGGCAGCGAAAATATCTGCATCTTGTTTTATATGAGAAGTAATGAATGATCACAATCTTCTTATGCTAATAGGAGTAGGAACACACGAAGAGATTGTGGCATGTAAATTAATACGTGCAAGAATTCGCGTTCATCCGAAAATAACATCAGGAAGTATTGTGTTAACTATCCTGTTTTTCTCTTCCTTTAAGAAATTTCACTTTTCGTTACTATCTTTTTAAAAATTGTCGCCAATTTTACGTATTTATTTATTTTTAGTAGATATCTATTGTGTGCAATATTGGATTTTCCTATAACGAGCAGGTACGTTTGCTATAAGAATAATAGAAAGTAATAATATGGGGTGTAGTTTTGAATTTGAACCCTTGTTTTAGCTGAACTTGTTTTTATTTTGTTTTGTCAAAGTGGGACAAGCAGTCCCATTGTATCAAAAGTTTCCAAGTAGAGATATACCTAGGTACCTACTTATTTTGTACCAAAGAATGACTTTGAATCTTAGAAAAAGCTTACAGGCGAAGGGCGATGTTATTTTTCGCCCTTTGTATGTGCTCGTATGTAGGTCAAGCTCTACCTGAACGGTATAGCACCCTTTCAAGCAAAGTACCAGAAAATAATCTGGGGAGAGAACCCAGTGGAAGGCCAGTGGATGATACTTAGACATGGAGACTATGGACAGTGCTAATCCTAAAAAAATTACCACTAGGAAGCTATAGGAACCTGTTAATAGGTAGCTTAAGGCATCTTACGTAGATAGAATTATCTTAATTAGAACAATTAGGTACCTACTCGTTTTTATTTATTTTCACGATCAAATCCGGCATCAGGAAATTTGAGATTAAAAAAAAAAAAAAAAAAAAAAAAAAAAAAAAAAGAAATTGTTTAGAAACTTTTTTTTTTTAAAAAATTTTTAAAAAAAAAAAAAAACAAAACTGGATATTGATTAGTAGCTGTCTTTTTTTAAACAATTTCATTACGATTAATAGTAAATTTATTGAGATGTTATAAGGATGTGGACAGGGGAAGGAGAATAATTATAAAGGTTAAAAAGAAGAAAAACTGGTAATGCAGGAAAAGAGAAAGAGAGCTAGGGAGACCAAAGCTGAGGTGAAGAGGAATGATTGAAGAAGAACTGGGAAAGGATGAAGAAGGAAAGAATATGGAAATAAATGTTAGAGTAGAATGAGTGGTATATATTGGAAGAAGTTGGGTCTATCGACCCCAAATAGAATTTGTAAAAGCTACAGTGAAAGAAGGATTTAGTTTGTCTGTTTGTTCTGCGAGGAAAGAATATGGAAATAAATGTTAGAGTAGAATGAGTGGTACATATTGGAAGAAGTTGGGTCTATCGACCCCAAATAGAATTTGTAAAAGCTACAGTGAAAGAAGGATTTAGTTTGTCTGTTTGTTCTGCAATAACTCTCGACCGTCAGTTAGTCCTAGTCCAATTTTTGTCTTTAAAAATTTGAAGTTTGTCAAACCTGCTCAACACATTAAGAAAGTTTGCTGAAAAAAGGAATAATTTGGCACAAATTGGCACCAATTTGGCACAAATTGGTCCTTTTTTTTTCAAAGTATGATCAAGAGTCTCTTGAACTACCTACCACTTTATCATACTTCAACTTCAAAGGTACCTATCTAATTCCAAGAACCTACTAAGATCCAACACACTAGTACCTACTTGGTCATTGATATTAATAACATTAATTACACATGAGTATTAAGATAATAGAAGACGTTCAGCCATGATGCTGTAGGTATCTATCCATCCCTGGTCAAGTGTATGTAGACAACATGGTAATTGCTCAAATAAAATGAGAAGTTTATAGGTAATGATCTAATGATCATTCAGTAGTCACAGAATAATAGAGTAAGCTACCCATAGGTTAATCATGTTAACTATCACAACCACATCAATCCCAAGACCTATTCAGAATTGTGCTAATTTTAGCAAGCTCAATTTCTTTATTTTGTTACCTGACTGGAATCGATTACCTATGCAACTTCTTTTATATCTACTTACCTATTTATGTAGGCACTTACGAGTATAGGTACCTACTTAGTGCAAATGATTAGTAGGTACCTACCTACTTCTAAGTAGCTATCTATTGTAGGTACAATAATACAATATCTAGGTAAATATGAGATCGCTGATCATTGTTGTAATATTTGTATGATTTCTGTATATAGTCACTTACCTACCTATCAGAGATACCTAGATACCGTAAACTGAGGTGACTTTGCACCACTTTTTCTCAAATTTTTGGATACCTTGTTATAACTTTGTAACCAAATAGTTTACAGCGTAAGTGAGTGAGTTATAAAAAGAGAACTACTCTTTTCAGTGGACTACTCGGTCAATGAGGCAGATCCTACCTACCTAGATAGTACTACCTACCTAGATAACTACCGAAATAAACAATAGGCTACCTGATTAAAATTGGGCCATAATTAAACGCGAATTCTCACATATTATGAATCATGTGATGTGTCTCATTGTCTTAAGCTAGGAAATCACTTAAAATTGGTAGGTACCTTTAATTAATAAATATGAACAAATACTTTATTTTTAATTAATTTGATTATAAATTTAGGTTGTCCTTCTATTTTATTTTTTTTGTCAAAGTTTGGTGCAAAGTCTCCCATAGGCTTCTGTTTTTACAACAAATTTTAGTTCATGTAGGTAGATATTGGTATCTAGGTCTTGGAACATTTATCTACCTATTTTCTTCATTCCATAATATGTCAAAATAGATAAGAACTTACCTAATTATGCAATAAAATTCGTGACGAAGAAAAATTCGTTTCGCGCAGTTTGAACGGGCGGGCGGTAACATATCCACCAATTCTTACCAAGTTACTTAGGAATTGGTGGAGACACCAAAGCACCATGTTAATATACACCAGGCTTGTCCAACCCGCGGCCCGCGAGCTCATTTTTGCGGCCCGCGAAGGCCCGCCTAAAAAATTGAACGAAAATGGGAAATAGAGTAAATATACCTACTAAATAAAATAAATAATGCATGAATTTTTTCAAATTTATAAAATTTATCCCAGTTTACCTTACAATTTTCATAGTTAGTTTCTAATTCTAGGTACCATCAATTATAATTACATTACACCAGGCCACCTTCTCTTGCGGCCCTCGGGTGCCCTAAGGTTGGACAACCCTGATATACACATTCTCAAACTACCGTATTTTTTGCTCTCCTTTTACAACCGTGTAGACGAGACACTTTTATAGGTAAGTATCTACTAACAACTTACCGTGTACCAATAGGTACCATCATGAGTTTGTTCAAAGGTAAGTATCTACTTACCCCGAATTGGAAAAAAAGCAGAGTGCCCAAGAGGATTTTCTCTTTTTTAATTATTTTTATCTCTACTTCATTCGAGAAGGTTGAGTGTTTACTTTTCCCAAGTCAAGACCAAGAGATTCAACATTCAAGGGTAGCCATAATAAATTAACTCTTCCTATTAAAAAGCTCCGAGCTTCCACACGACGCCATCTTTTTCAAAGGAAACAAAGAATTAGGATTTATTGAAGTCCAAAGTAAAAACAGCACCTAACTTTTCGAACATTTCGCGTGGGGAAAAAACTCGCCGAGAAAAAGAGAAAATGATATGGGGTTTTAAACTTTACGCTTTAGGTAGTTTCGGGATATGAGACATGTTTTCTCTCAAAGATGAAATGAATTTTCTATCTTAGGACCTAGTAAGTGTGTAGTAAGTATTCCAGAGTACCTAACCAGGGGCTACACCTATTCTAATGGATCTATTGAGGTGGTCTGCCGGTCAAGAAGTTTGAAATTTGTGGTTTTTAAGGATTTTTGTAGTAGCATAGCAGTGGATCTTGCGAATACTAGACAAAGATGCATTTCTGATATGTACCTAATACATTTTTTTCTAGCAATTCATCACATTTTAGACAGCCAACTTGTCTAATCCAACAAAAACGAGTGTCTCTCAGGAAAGTCTACATTTCTTGGCGTTTCACAGAGCCACCGGTTCTTCAGATGAATCACTTCAAAAATTACACAAGTACGCCCCCCTTCTCTTTTAGTTCAAAAAGAGGAAAAGATTAGAAATATGAAAAAGAGGGTGGAGTCCACCGCCTTTGTCCACCCCGAGTTCTAAATGAAAACTTCACCTTTCTACTCTTTTCTCTGTTTGTATAATTAAAAGGAAACCACTCCAACTCTGTCTCTCCTCTCTGCTCCGTTCTCAATGAACAAAAAAGATTTCTGAATTTCAAAGTACGAGGTATAAGGGACACTTGAAACAGAATTCCTAACCCTTGGGTAAGAGAATAAATTAAAAAGTAGATGAGTATTTACTTAAAATGTGAGTCTCGAATTTGATTAAATTCTCAACTTACCTTTTTCAAGTACCCATGTATGAGCTTTCTACCTAGAGAAATCTACGCAGAGAATTTAGACATTGAGAATAATAGAGAATCAGTGAACTTCAGAAAAAGGGACCCAACGCGGCAACGGGCCCCCCAAAGGCCCGATCAAGTTTATAGACCAACGATCCAAGTCATTCAAAGATATGGAAATCTCAAGAATACGTAGGTATATGTATAATTTGGAACAAAAATTAGGTCTTAAAATGATGTATAATATATAGATACTTAATAAGTAATCCCAAGGTAAGGTTAAACTGAGGCCAGAGCAACACGCACTAGGCCTCCACGAAAATTTTAATCATTCCAGAAATTGATGATCTACATGAGAGGCAAATTATATTCATGAAATTCCAATCTAAATGGAAATAAACTAACAAGGCATCATACAGAACAGATTAGAGATTGAAAACCTCGTTGAAAATAAATCGGTTGTGGATTACAAAATTGAATCAAAAAGAGATTCCTTATTAAAATATCAAAAATAATGAAAATCCTCTATCATTCCTTTTCCGCTTTTGAATTTACGATGAAATTTTCGCAAAGGGTGTCGAAGAAAAAGATGACGTGGGTAAAGAAGTAATTAAGAAATTTGAATATAAGAGGCTTTGGGTAACAAAGTAGGTATCTCTTATTTACTTTCCTTCGTTTTGGGTAAAATCTGGTAGTTTTGAAGTGAAATCCTTTCACCTTCCCGTGAAATCTAGATCACTCCCTGTCTGACCGCAAAATCCTGTGACATAAATCGATCATTTTGGTCTTACAGTACCACCATGAAAATGAAATAACCTAATGTTCATAGATTCCTACCTCTTTCCCCAACCAGGTGTTTTTTTTTTTTTTTTTTTTTTTTTTAATTTACATTTTAGGAAAACTACCCTAATTTAAAAGTAAGTGAAACTGGGTATTTATCATGGACTTGTTTTAAAGTAAAATATAAATAAATTTGTCACTCATTTCATTTGATTCTTGATGTCTTAATCATTCGTATATACTTGATAAGAGTAAACTTGAATAACACCATACCAGTAAGTGTTGTGCTTTAGCTATATACATACAACAAAAGCTATCGAAATCGTCGGATATAATAACACTGGTTACAAGACACATAAACATACAAAATATAAACAAGGAAAATCAAAGTATAAAGATACAAGAAATCTTCTGCCCGAGAATTCCTGAGTAATTTGCAGAATAACACCATACCAGTAAGTGTTGTGCTTTAGCTATACATACAACAAAAGCTATCGAAATCGTCGGATATAATAACACTGGTTACAAGATACCTACACATAAACATACAAAATATAAACAAGGAAAATCAAAGTATAAAGATACAAGAAATCTTCTGCCCGAGAATTCCTGAGTAATTTGCATACAAAATTATGTTCTCGAGATTATAGCTCGAAAGAAAGTCAAGAATCATCGTTATTCCTTAATCCCCTCCAATACCTGTGTTAGAGGAAATTATAAAACAAGGTTGGCCTTTGAAAATTTAGGTATTATATGAGTAGCCTTCGTGGCCGAGTGAGTAGCACTGGGATTCCAATTCGATGGAGGTCCCGGGTTCAATTCCCGGCTTGTCTGGAGTTTTTCCAGCTTTTTTGCTTGGATTTCGGGGTACGCGGGGTAGGGATTGATTCCAGACATCTTATTGGACAAAATGACTTCGGTCTGACTTGAGAGCAATAAATACGGGTGTGAGTGTTGTTCTTACACCGATATTTATTTTATGAACAAAAATTCTCGCTCTCAAGTCAGTCTTAAGCAAATTTTGGCCAATCAGATGTTTGGGATTGATGCTTGAGCACAGTGTAGTTGAGAGTATCTTGTTCATAATGTGGCGCTCACAACAACACTCAACACTAAATAAAATCTTACATAGAAAACCCAGGTTCTCGTTTCTCCACAATTTCCATCTCTGAAGTATAAATAACACTTCCAAATTCTTGGCCAGCACCTGAGAGTTATGTGCAGGTTCTCGTTTCTCCACTCTGAAGATTTCCATCTCTGAAGTATAAATAACACTTCCAAATTCTTGGCCAGCACCTGAGAGCTATGTCTAACTGATGAGTTCCAACAAAAACGAAACGCGTCTTAGGCTGCTTTCAGGTGTTGGCTAAAATAAATGTGTGAGACAGAGTGAGTTTTGTTCTTTCGCTTGAAACTCACATAAATACGTTCGGCCCTGAAAGAAATTTCGGAAAGAACAAATAACATAGGTACATATCAATAGGTACGTGGAGAACATAATTTCTGGTTCTTTTGTTTTAATAATAACATAATGTACACGAGGGGTTTGAAAACTCCACAAATATTTCGTAGAGATGTACCATATTGTTTGGAATATTTATTTACCTTATTGTCGAGGTTTATTTTCTGGTTAATCCCCGCATCTCTTGACATTAATACTTTTGGACCAAGTTTTTTGAGAGCATTATAATTACTATACATATCTTTTATAATTATTATACATACCTTTTAATACCCCCAAGTAGAATTAGTTCAAGGAGGGTTTCATGGAGTGCCTATGGTTTAAATTGCGCATAAATAAAACGAAATTCAAATTGGATGGAAGAAATTCGATATCTTATAAGACATGCTGCTAAGATCTTTCGACCCAAAAACAATAGGCATTCAAAAAAATCATTACGAATAAAAATTTGATGATATTAACTGATTTCTTTCTTTTAAGTTTAAGGTTCGATCCTGAAATTGGAAATTTTAGAGGTTCGAACTCACAACTCTCAAGCCAAGAGGATGCCGTAAACCTTTCAACCACTCAACTCTGCACAGAAACAGAGGTAGCTTACCTGACGAAATTTCTCTGCATCGTTATTTCGTAGACCTATTGTCCCTCAGTAAAAGCCCAAGGAACCCCTTGGACAGCATTAATTTACCCCTCCTTTATCAATACGCGGAACGGAAGAGAAAATGTGACTTATTGTTGCAGTTAGTTTTGAATTTGAATACGAGATGTCACTAGCTATGAAATGTCAAAAGAAAAACGGGGAGATGTAAAATTACTCAAAAAAACATGAGTGTAAAGAAGGCGAGTTCATTTTGAAATATTTTTATTTTATTTTAGTCCTAGGTAGCATCCAATGTGCATTTTTTGTTGGCTTTTAGTAAGTACCTACCGAACTTATTCTGTCGTTATTTATTCGTCAAAGTGCAGTGTGACTACCAAGATAACCTAGTCATTCATTCATGGACATTTCAAATGGTCAAACGTCATGGAATAAAAATTAGATACCTAGCTCCTAAACTAGTCTGAATTGATTTTATATATTCGGCTGTAATTTAAATAAATGTTTCCACCACTAGCGCAGGTATTTTTACTTTTTCTTTGATCATTTTCAATGAAATGTGTGTTTTTTTTTTTTTTTTTTTTTTTTCCCCCTTAGGCGCTTTAACACTTGCGTGTCGTTCGCGCCGATATCTATGAGCTTGAGCTCCCACAAGATGTAGGTAATACTCATTCATTACAAATTAACTGCCCCACATCAGGCAATACTATACCTACCTAGCTTAAAATTCAATTGATCTGAATTTTGTCATACCCTGTTTATGAAAAACTGATCTATCCATTGTTGCACATTGCATAGTTTCCAGGCGTTTATAAAAACTCATCAAAGTTTGAGCACAGTAGATTCAGTAGGATCCAATACGAGCCCACCTCGTATACCTGCCCACATCCCCTCTAATATTTTCATGGACTCAAAAACTAGTCTTTTATTTTTCCTTCCAGGTAAGACTTTGGAATTTTTCTTTTTTAGGTATACACCTACCTCGTATACCTGCCCACCTCCCCTCTAATATTTTCATGGACTCAAAAACTAGTCTTTTATTTTTCCTTCCAGGTAAGACTTTGGAATTTTTCTTTTTTAGGTATACCTACCTACAAAATTCAATATTTTTTGTAAAGGCTAGTTTAATTTGGAAACAAAATTGGATCGCTTTTCTCCTCTCTCAAAATGTTGTTTTGTTGTCTCGGCAGTTTTGATTTTTACCTTTCCTTCTTTTTTTCTGTTCCATACCTACTACAAAATTCAATATTTTTTGTAAAGGCTAGTTTAATTTGGAAACAAAATTGAATCGCTTTTCTCCTCTCTCAAAATGTTGTTTTGTTGTCTCGGCAGTTTTGATTTTTACCTTTCCTTCTTTTTTTCTGTTCCATACCTATTTTTAATGAGATTTTTTTCCTATACTTAAGCGTAGAAAGAAAATAATTGCCAAGCCAATTTAAAATAGCCAAGCTAACACTGGCGAAAAACGGCAAAAAGCTTCGGTTCAGTCAAATAAGTTCAAGTTTCTTGATGTTTTTATTTTTTTAAGATGTTTGATGGACGGAATTGTAACAACGGAGGTTTTATCGTCTCGAAATCGAACAGAGAAGGACAGGATAGGAGAAAGCCAGCCGTTCCGAGAACGAACATTATCCGTTCAGGATAAAATCCGCGCGGGGCGAGAATCGAACCCGCGGCCTAGCGTTTACAAGGCAGACGAGCTAACAACCAAGCTAACTAGGCTGGCTCGAATAGAGAAGAAGGACAAGATAGGACAAAGCCAGCCGTTCCAAGAACAAACCTTATCTGTCGAGGATAACATCTTTTCCTTGCGATTTTATCAGTGTTTCAAATCAACCTGTCACTGTGGCATACTTCTTCAAAAGTTTCAAATCTAACACACTGGTTCAACCCCTATTTCAACCCAATAAGATACTCCAGTTGACCTCACGATCCTTGAGAAATAAAAATCTCGAGTATCTTCAACCCCTTTGAAATATCGTGCTCGTGATACTTATGTCTGAAAGTGTTAGATGGAAAATCTGATTAGGCCTTCAGCAAATATGCAGATGGACTTTATGTAGGAATATAGGGTTGAGCGTTATATTACTGGTGATAGTGGTGATTGAGTGAACTTAAAACATTAACAGAAAAAGGTCCCTGCGGATCTTCAAAGCCCTGACCAAGTCCAAAAATCTTGTTTTGTTCAAAATATGTTGAGGAAATTCCCTTCATGTGTTTGAACATTCAAATTTAATCAAAATCAGACAAATTTTCGAGAGCTATCACGGAACAAACAGACAAACTTAAATGCTGATTTGTTGAGTTTTTTTTTTTTTACCTTTGAAAATTCTAATCCACGATTTTAGTTCTATGATTTTCTTCATGAACCATGACCCCTGCGGATCTTCAAAGCCCTGACCAAGTCCAAAAATCTTATTTTGTCCAAAATATGTTGAGGAAATTCCCTTCAATCCCTTCATGTGTTTGAATATTCAAATTTAATCAAAATCAGACAAATTTTCGAGAGCTATCACGGAACAAACAGACAAACTTAAATGCTAATTTGTTGAGTTTTTTTTTTACCTTTGAAAATTCTAATCCACGATTTTATTTCTATGATTTTCTTCATGAACCATGAAGCTCAAACAGTGGTAATAAATCACGAAGAACACCCAATATGCTGAATCAAAATACAGACTACCTATCAAATGTAATATTTTCAGGCAAGTACATAACAAATATTGTATACGCATTTATTCATATGAGCAAGATATATTTACATTTTCATCGAAACAGATTTTTTGAGGAGAAAAAAATCTGGTGGAAAGAGAGAACCACCATTGTGTATGGGTGTGCGATGGCATTTTTTCTCATGGGTTTCTGTGTATTATACCTGGTGTTATTTATCTAAAGGCCACTATAATAATAAAGGTTTTCCCGGGATTTTTCTTCTTTTCTGTGAGATATGAGAATCATAAATACTGCTGCTGACGCCACCGAAAAGAAAGCTCGGTGTGAGACTGAAAGCGCGTCATTTATGTACAGATGGGATACATTAGGTATCAATTCTATTTAGTTTTTCTTCTTTTCTGTGAGATATGAGCATCATAAATACTGCTTCTGACGCCACCGAAAAGAAAGCTCGGTGTGAGACTGAAAGCGCGTCATTTATGTACAGATGGGATACATTAGGTATCAATTCTATTTACCTACAGGATGAATCTGAAAATAATCTTTCAAGAAAATGAATGTGAGTTATTATTGTATTTATTATGAATTATTTTTTGTCCTCTATCGGTGCAATATAAATAACCATTACGACTGTTTTCACGATGAATACCTCCAGCCCTCCTGGCTTACGTCAAAACTGTACCTATATCTACAGTACAAATTGAGTACTTTCAAAATTGAATGCCATCTTTTTTGCCACTACTAATGTCGCCAATGATCTCGCCTTATAATTATCTCTCCATGTAAGACCAGTTATAAATTCAATCGTCCTTTGAAGTTATATTAGCTTTCTTGAGGAGGAAAAATTATGATGATTTCTCAGTATTTCACTGATTTTACGAGTAATGAATTATTTTTTGTCCTCTATTGGTGCAATATAAATAAGCATTACGACTGTTATCACGATGAATACCTCCTGCCCTCCTGGCTTACGTCAAAACTGTACCACTGTACCTATCTACAGTACAAATTGAGTACTTTCAAAATTGAATGCCATCTTTTTTGCCACTGCTAATGTCGCCAATGATCTCTCCTTATAATTATCTCTCCATGTAAGACCAGAATTCAATCGTCCTTTGAAGTTATATTAGCTTTCTTGAGGAGGAAAAATTATGATGATTTCTCAGTATTTCACTGATTTTACGAGTAACTCATCCTTTCATTGAAATCTCTTACTCGAGTTATTTACACCCCCGCTGTCCGTTATTTATAACATCTCGCCTGTAAAGAACTCGATTCTGCTTATGACTCTTATGAGATCAGAGTGATGACCTCCGTTTACAGGGACTGCCTCCTTGACTCCGAGTCAATTTCACGATTATTTCACTTCATTTGGAGTGACTTTGGAATTCTAGGGTGGAAACCTTGGCATTTCCATTCGAGCCTGCATGATCTTCCACCTTCTGGTTTCTTTCAGCTCCTCTACATCGAACATTCTCTGTAAAGAAAGAAAACACAAAAAAGAAACTGTTAATCGCCAAGTTTCATTTTAATTTAAGGTAAACTAAAGTCATTTCAGAATCTTTTAAATCCTGCGAGGATTATTTCGCAAAGTCCTCTACAATTTCTACTAGTTGGACTTTAAAAGATTATTTCAGGATTAAGTATGATATTTTTGAATTTTCCCCCCAGTCTCAAGTCTCGAGCAAAAGCAAACAGTTCCCTATCCCCTAGCCTTTATCCCCTGTTTCTGTGTTTCTTCTACAAAACGGGAAAGACTTTCATATATTAGGTTTTAGCTTTCGATTCTAGAGGACTCGAGATTAAATTTTCTAAATAGAAAATAAAACGAGAGACCAATTGAAACCCGGCGAATTTTAATACAAACGATCCACGAGTCCTTTGAATTTTGTACCCAGAGGAAGCTTATAACTTTGACTTCTATTAAAGATTTGGTTTCCGTGGAATTTGAAGGAATTCGTCTATCACAAGCTTTTATTTATATCCATGTTCTACCTTTATGATACAGATTTGTTGTAGATAGATGTAAAATTACTCAAAAAACATGAGTGTGAAGAAGGCGAGTTCATTTTGATATATTTTTCTTATTTTATTTTAGTCGTAGGTAGCATCCAATGTGCATTTTTTGTTGGCTTTTAGTAAGTACCTACTTCTGAAGCTTTATAAATAAACCGAACTTATTCTGTCGTTATTTATTCGTCAAAGTGCAGTGTGACTACCAAGATAACCTAGTCATTCATTCATGGACATTTCAAATGTTTTGGGAAAAATAGGTAAATAGGTATGATCAAAGAATTCGCTCATGCGTACGGGCATCATAAATTGACTGAAACTTGGCCTGTCGCACCACCGCTAGATACTTTCAATTAGTCATTCATTCATGGACATTTCAAATGTTTTAGGTATGATCAAAGAATTCGCTCATGCGTACGGGCATCATAAATTGACTGAAACTTGGCCTGTCGCACCACCGCTAGATACTTTCAAAGGAATATGAAAAATAATAGAGAAATTCCTGTTGACTTGAGCGCAATATTGGAAAAAAAAGAACAGACCTGATTGAGAATAAAGGAAAAGATCACAGCAAGATAGAGCACATCATTCTTGGAAAAAGAGAGAATGCTTCAAAAAGAACAGACCTGATTGAGAATAAAGGAAAAGATCACAGCAAGATAGAGCACATCATTCTTGGAAAAAGAGAGAATGCTTCACAAGATGAGAGAAAAAACTGCCAGTAATTGCGTCAGGAGGATATGGTTGTCATATGAATACTTGCTCAATAATGCCCAAGCTTTAGCTACCTACGGGAAAATGTTGGTATGCAGTAGGAGGGAAAATAGAAGAAAGTCATTTGAAGATCAAGAAAGGCTAAAAGTCAAAAGAACGAAGAAATAGTTGAATGCTTCACAAGATGAGAGAAAAAACTGCCAGTAATTGCGTCAGGAGGATATGGTTGTCATATGAATACTTGCTCAATAATGCCCAAGCTTTAGCTACCTACGGGGAAATGTTGGTATGCAGTAGGAGGGAAAATAGAAGAAAGTCATTTGAAGATCAAGAAAGGCTAAAAGTCAAAAGAACGAAGAAATAGTTGAAAGTTCAAAAATTTGAAAAAGGTCCAGGTAATAGAGAAATTCACATTTTGGGGGGATTAGCATAATTACCTATAATGACTAATGATAATTCGAAGAACTCGGATATCGATAAAAATATAGGATTAATAAAATATTATAAAAAGACGAACAAGGATTGAAATTTCTATTTAAAATTTTGAAAAATAACCACACTATGGATACTCGTAAGTAGTGGGTATACTGGCTCAAAAATTGGTATAGGATTTTTTTCCTTTGAAAAAAAAGAAAGAAATAATAATAATAACAACAACAACAACAACAACAACAACAACAACAACAACAACAACAACAACAACAACAACAACAACAACAACAACAACAACAACACCAATAATAATAATAATAATAATAATAATAATAATAATAATAATAATAATAATAATAATAATAATAATAATAATAATAATAATAAAATCTGACCGATTCATATAAAATGCAACAAAAAATAGGTATTTTCAACACCAAAACATTCCGTCACTCTTAATTGTTCTTGGGTATCAACAACTACACAACTAAGGACTCACTAGGTAATTATTAGAAGATGATGTTTCAGATAGGTAACCATACTAAACTGATTCCTACATCTACCAACTGTCCGTGACAAAATAATTTACTCAACGGGTATTTTTACTTCTCCATATTTTAGCTTTAATTCAAAAATTAAAACTCCGGAACGTGTCTTTTGCTAGGACTGGTAACCCTTTGAATTATAATTCATAGTAAAGGTGTGTTTTTACACCTTTGCGTTTTACCTGCGAGCACCTTTGAGGCTACATATTTCCGTTCTAATGTTGAAAGACACGTAGGGAATTTTTCACCTTCCAAAGAGGACGGTTTGAGAATTTCACAGGATTTGTTTTAAATCTTGCTTTTCTTCGACGTGAAATTGGCCCTCATATTTTTATTTGGGCCGCCGCGCCGCGCCGGTCGGCAAGAAACGGTGATGGTCGGCAAGAAACGGTGATGTACCTAAACTTTTTATTTTGGTAAAGTTTTTGTATTAGCAGAAAGTAAAATAATGAAATAATAGTAGAAAGTAAAAATCTAATCTAATCTAGTAATTTACAAGTTTATAATAGCGCCTTTTAATGATCGAATATCAAGGAAATAAAATGATTTGTATACGATCAACAACTAGACTAACTAGAGAATCTATAGATGTTTATTTAAAATTAGTGGATGTGCCAAATTTCGTATGAGTTCCCCCTTTTTTAACGGAAAAAGTGCCAAAAGTCTAGCAATTTGACTAAATTTTCAACGGCATCAACCGTTTAAACCTTAAACGCCAAGTTATTGATATCAAAACTATGAAAATCTCCAATTGAATGAGGAATAGAGAGGATGAGATTTCCTGGATGTGCACCTAATGCACGGGATTCCATTACCTATCAAATTAACCTAATAACTTGTCATCTAATTTATGAGAAATTAGAACGGATAAATTTCCTCAAGATTAGTTTCAGATACGTATCTCAATCAAAATACATCAGTAATTTAGTAGGTAGGTATCACTGTATATTTTCTCCGTACGTTTTTTTTTTTTTTTTTTCAAGAATTTTACAAATGCCGTTACTTTTTAAACTAGCGTAGGTATCATTTTTATCATAGGGAGGTATCGAAACAACTATTAGATTGCTGAACATCATATTTCATTGAAATACATAACTAATTATTATTTATTCATCCATTTATTTTCAATTTTTTAGAAGCTCTCAGTAGCTAAAATTCTTTTAAAAAAATGTGAACCATAAAATCTTCAAGCGGTCCACTCATTTCGTGGAGCATACCAATTTTTTAAAAGGAATAAACGACGAAAACTCCCTCTACGGCAGCAGTATCCCAAAAGCCATACAGAATCGTGTACAAGTAGGTAACACAAAAATCAATACGGGGTATGTGAAAGTTTACATTGCAGTGGTCAGAATGTTTTAACAAAAAATATAGAGAAACAAAAAAAGGAGGAAGAAAGAATGGGAATGTGTAGCAATATGAGCAGGAGCAGGAATATGAAAGGAAAATGTCACTGAAATATTTTCCAATTTCCCCTCACATGTTCCGAGCGCGCATTATGCAAATGAGAAAAGGGAAGGGTGGTATGGCCAAGACTTTAGCCTAATGGCCAGGGGACAGCAGGGGAAAATCAATAGCAGGGTGGCCAATTAAAGTGTCCCATCCACCCTTCCTTCGTCTCCTTGTGTTATTATTTTTTATATCCCTTTTTATATCTCCTTTCTTTGCGTTCCTGTCCCTTTTTCCCTTTTTTTACTGACTTCACACAATATTAGCTATTTTACTTCACTAACCATGTTATTCCACTTGGACAAATATATTTCTTTTCCCTCTCGTTTTCATTTCTTTTTTCCTCTTATTTTATGTTTTATTTTTATTGTTCCTATTACTGAATTGATCTTGTTCAGCACTTTTAGGGATTCAAAGTTAGCGATTGCTCATACTGGCCTTAGTACTGTGGGCTTTAAAAGGAACCAGTGCGCAGGAGACTTGGGCTATAATATGACCAATGGGATTGGAAAATGAGATACTGGAATTTGCGGCCTGGCGCTTTGGAGTGCTCTCAGATTTGGATTCTGTGCACACGATTTTGAACACATTCAATCGCGGAAATACAACTTGTTCTGCCATGATCTCTTGATGTAAATAACGATTAAAGATCTTTGTAAGAGAACCTTCGTAGCTTTGTAGAATCACCACACTGGCCAATCGCGTTTTAGGTCCGGGTTCTATTCTCGGCCGGGGTCAAAGTTTTGTAGGCTTTTTGTGTTTTGTTCAGAAATATCGAAGTGTGTACCTACCCCTAACCAGCTACCTACATATTAATTTATTCAGGCTCTAAAAAATAATAGATGTATAATGAAAAGCAGAAAATGGAATTTTATTTCCCAGAAAACCTCAACAGTTTATAGAAAATTATAGTAATTTTCCACCGAGAGGAATCAAAAAGACTTGTCATAGAAGAAAAAATATTATTATTCAACATGATAAAAAAGGAAATTGGACAGTGTTACCAACCCTCCTTGCCAAATAAAAATTACCAGAACGATACAAAATAAAATATTATAAAAGTAAACGTCAAGGAAAAATTGTTCATAATCTGAAAATTTATTTGTAAATAAAGATAAGAATACCTACCTCCAGAAATGTATAAAGGGGGGAAAAGGGCAGAGAGAGAGAAAAAAAGCCACATTTGTTTACTTAGTTTAGTTTCTGCATGTATATTTTATTTTGGGGAAAAATGTATACACCTATTAGCAAGGGTTGAGAAAAGATAAATCAAATTGTACAGTTTTTGTGAGTGGGCTGTCTGTATGTTTTGTGTGTATTGCGTAGGGCAGCCAAGAATAAATAAAAACGAAAGAACAGGAGGAAGGAGTTGAGAAACTTTTTTTTTATCCGAAGAAAAGAAGTATCAATTTTCTAAATAAGGAATGGGCCCTAAAGAAAATCATTGCCCTTTGGGGATTTGGACGGGATCTTTAATCAAAAGAATAAAACGTACTTGATGTCCAACATTCTACCTCTCTTACCATAAAGTTCTGTTCGAAATTCATTCAAATAAGAACTTCTCAAAGCCCGTGACACGAAAAATAAAATAAATCATGTTACAGAGAATTCTTTTATTTTATAGGTACCTACTACTCGGATCTTTTATTTTCAAATAATTAATTATTTTTTATTTTTCAATAAAGAAATCATGATCAACAAATACTTGTCCAAGAAAAGAAAAGTGGTAATATTAGGTAATGTAAGATTAAATGTTGTAATACAGGTAGTACCTATTGTGTGCTCATAGAAACAGGTACAGAAATCCTTTCATAGGGGTTAAGTCCTGGGAATGTTATCTTAAAAATTGAAAACATGTCTATAATCTATATTGTATGTTTGTAAGAAAGAAAAGTCCCATATTAAACATAAGAAGGTTAGTTGTGTCGTGGAGGTATAGTAGGGAATACCTATTAAATTAATTTCAATAATTGATATAAAAAAGGATTTTCTTTTAAAAGGACTTTCAAAGGTGCTTACAGGTAGAAAAAAATGTTGTAATATCGGAGTTATTACTCTTTTTCTTGACTTTTCATGGAAATATTGAAATAAAGGTTTTTTTGCTAGTCATTTTATTTTAAGAATTTTTTTAATAGGTAAAAGATTGAATGAAATGAAGAAAATATCTATTTACACACACATTAATTAATTAAATTGATAAATATTTCCTCAAAAGAAGATATAATTATCTGAAAACAAGAAAGATAGCCAGAACTACTCTTGTTTCCTATCTGCTGATTCCTCATCAAGAAAATCCTTCCAAATGAATATAAGGAATGAATGTGATGGCTATCTACTATTCCTATCGAAAAAAAAATCACAAGAAAATTTGAACTGTTAAATAATTATTATAAGAGCACAGATTGTGCAGATAAAAGTAAAATGTAAAATTTTATTTGCCTTAACCCTAAACGACAACTCTCTATTAGAACACACACAGCTTTTAAAACCAAACCAAGAAGATTGATTTATGGAAGATTTTCTCTCACACACACAAAACACTCGGAGATGTAAAGAAATCTTTATTTGATATAAAATACTATTGAACTCGATGACCTATATAAAAAATTACACTCAAGTGTGATGTAATTCTGATCTCTTTTGTCACAAAAGAAAATCGCGAAAAAAAGGGTAAATGTTTATTTTTATAGTAAAAAGTAAAGAAAATAAATCGGGAGCAAAACACATTCAGAAGCAGGTAGATGAAACGTGTGATCTTGGTCTAGAAATAACATACAAAAGAAAAGATCATCTCTGTGATTGCAATGAATTGGTAAATGAAATCGTGAAAATTGTTTTGCAAAAAATATTATCAAATTTATTTAGATAAGTTTTGGACCAACAGTGATTATATACACATGGCTGTCTTGTGGTACGATTACGGTAGTCTGAGTCTGAGTAGTTCTGTCACTGAAACTGCCACAAACGGTCAGTTAAAGAACAGTTAACTGTTCAGTTTTAAATGAACGCCTGTGGAAGTTTCTTTAGTCATTAAAGTCCCTAAAAGTTTCATAATCTTCATAGTATGTATAACCGTATGTATAACCGTTTTTCTAGTTTGGGTTGAAAATTTATTGAATGAGACCTGGAAAGATCTGTTCTTAAGGAGAGAGAATTTTGGCATCTCCACTATTCTTATGTTGTGGACTGTTATAGGATGATAAATGCTTTCATACATTTTATTCTCTTCTGGACGAACAATCGATTTCCAAAAGAGAAAACTCAGCTAAAATAAAGAGCATTGGTAAAGAGCAAACATCCATTTATCTTTAATATTGAAAACTGGCAAGACATTATTCCTGGAAAGAGGTCTGGGGTTTATCCAGGAAAAGAAAATCGTGCAAGTTTCCTGCTACCGAGCAGTGTATTTACAAGCTAGGGGAAGCAAAAGTGACCCACGCAAGAGAGGAGAATGTAAAAATGTTTTTTTAAAGGATTGGATAGGCAAAAAATGAAAATTTCCGAAGAAGGGACAATGTAAAGGGTAGTGGGAGGTGGAATGGGTAAATAGGACGTGATTTATGAGGGGCACAAGCTTTCATCTTCACCCCAAGTACTCAACCCTCTTCCATCGCATCGTCAGTGGACATTTCTTTGAATGTTGAATCCATTACCGTTACCTCTTTTTCTTGGTTATAAAATCATTTCCTTATTCCTTATGTACACTCGAATATAAAACAAGTCCGAGGGGTTGTGGAATTCATTATTCATTCTTGTAAAAGAAGGAACGCAGAATATTTTCTTGAAAAGTTCAAGGAAATGTTACGATTCATGTTTTTCTTCATATGGAAAAGGTGTTGGGAGTGTTATTTACGTTATTTCAGCACGTCCAATATGTAAACGAGTCCAGGGTTGTACGCTTTAACATGATCTTCTAGTTTGGGGTAGCTTGGCTTAACATCACACCGTGCAATAGTGTTGGAATTTCGTTTCGAACAAGATGGGACGGTGAATTGGTAACATAACTAAACCTATTACTTCGATGATGGAGTGGTCAATACCTTCGTCTGGTAATCAGGAGGCCATGGGCTATCCATACTGGAAGACGAACACAGTTTAATTTGCATGGGTCATTCCTGCATTCGACAAAAACGACAGTGTCTTCAAATAGCATCAGCTGTTTTGGTTTAAACGTTTCCTTACATTATTTCGAGATCAGTTTTCTTACACAATCTAAATATGTAATATTGTATCTACACCGTCTGCGTATTCCACAGTGCATTGTACAAAGATGTCAATTCTTTCAGATTAAATTTGTAAAGTGTCAATGCAGTTCGCACTACGTACGTTTCACGTCGTATGTAGGTATTAATGCTCACACTCATAAACAAACGTTTATTTTGCTCGCAGACATTGCTAACCAAACACCTACAACATTCATTACGTGTCAGAAACAGAGCTGAAAAAAGTAACGCTGTTAAATTTTACTTTAATAGAATAAGTTTTTTAGAAAACCAGGGACGAGGGAAATGTCGAAGAAAAACAAAGTATGAAATAATGTGTTTTTTGGGAATGGGAGGGATTTTATATTAGGGATATTGTGAGTGGAGAGGAAAAGGGCAAAAACTGCTTAAAAAACATTTTTCTCTGAAAATATATATGAAGAAGTGTAATATGGTGAAAATGAGTGTGAATAAATACATGTAAAGGGCACTCTACATGGTAGTGTAGGGGAGTGTGCGTGGTTTTTTCTACATTTTACACTAGCAGTTTGTCCAGGGTTTCCATTTTCCATATTGTACGCTACTCTGCCCATGATAACGTTGAAAGCCTCTTGATTTTTCTGGTAAATTGGAAATCATTAGTGGATGTGCCTTATTCTCCTTATGTAGAAATTGGTGGATGTGCCTTATTCTCCTTATGTAGAAATTGGTGGATGTGCCTTATTCTCCTTATTTATGAGAATATTAATCTATGGATTCAATATTTATTATAAATATTTCTCATACTTATTGCATTTAAGAGAATAACAAAATGTCTCTTATGCTGTGTTCCTACCAACTAGCAACCAAATGAAGCAGCACCGATATTTTAATACAAAATTTGTTTCCTCCATTTCTCTATTCAAAATTTTGCAAGTAGATATCTAAGTCTTCCAAATAGCTATTCGAAATTGCAACGCACATCCTTTAAGTCATCACGAAGGTGATGTTTCCTGATGAATAAACCAACAAGGATATTTCACACGGACGTGACTCTATTTCAAAATCAAGTTGGTTAGACAATGAGACAAAACAAATCTATCCAATCCTATATTGTTCCGACATAAGCCGTTTTATATGCCTATCGAAGTCTTTTTGAATGTCTTTTATTTCCTGAGCACCTATAGACAGCAAAGTTGATGTGCATCCAACATTTGTTTGACCTTAGGAACTAGTCAAAACATACCAGCTAGGGATGATCTAGTTTTGATTCAGCTATAACCCGAGTTATGTCTTCTATCAGAGTTTTCATAGGACAGAATACAATAGGTACATACCTAGGTAGTACTTATTCGTGTATAGAAGCAGTGAAGTTTCCTTCTTTGAAAACATTTACCTACAATCAGTACGAGTTGTGATGTTAGCAATAGTTCGTATTAAAATTTATTGCAGAACTGATGCAAGCTATGTACACTTTCTCATTACCTCAGGCCATGGAAAGTAGAGATTTGTGCACTCATACCTACTATAGAATATGGACGACGTAAAAACTTGAAAATAACCCGGAAAAAAATGTATTTCAAAATTTTCCAATCACACTTTTGTCTCCTATGAAAAACCCCTTCACGTGAAAGTACAAGAGTTGATCTTTTTTGTCTGTATCAAAAGAGATACGTACAAACGGACAAATTAAATGCAATAACCTGAAATGAAACCCATTCTACATTTATTGGAAAAAGGAGAGAAGAAACATACTCAAAAAAAAAAGAAGAGAGAAAAAAAAGAGGAAAATTTTATTATTTAGTGGCTTGTTAAGTCAGGGGCGGAATTTTTTGGTAGAAAACGTCTTTTGTGGCAAAGAAAATTTGAAAATTAAAAAAAAAAATAGAAAGTAAAAAAATGTATATACAAAGGTGTTTTGGTACAATATTAACAGCTGTGATAGGTAGAATTTTATATTGCAAAGGTTCTTCAGTTCCGGGTCTGAGTACTGTAGTCCCAATTTTCACGGAGATGATACCTAATTATTATTCTCTCTTCCTCATTGCTCTAACTTCAAAAGTTCATCATCGAAAATTAGGTCTTCAGTTTTCACTCAATTCCTGATCTCAATTATGTTAACTACTCTGATTGATCTACTCTGAATACTTCTAATTACCATCGACATGATGGGGTCGTTACCTATACATAAAGGCATGCATACATACATAATTATGGAGGTACATGAGCTTATAATACTCGTTAACTGAATCCCCATTGAATAAGACTGCCTTTCTAAACAATATTTTTTAAGGCAGAGTCTTGGGGGACAAAGGACAAGACGACGTCCCAGACTTTCATACTTCCAGGATGTGAAAGACCTGATGAATGCTGAAACATACTCCCGTATAAAGTTGATGGCAATGGACACGGAACAATGGCTGTCTCGACAAGGCGATGCCTTTAGAAGATGATGAAGACAGGCAAAAGTTACAGCCGGCCCTGTTTTCATCCCAGCTTACATAGAGGAAAGGATATATTTTCTTTTGAAAATACATTTTTATTTTTTGCTGGGATCAGATATTGGGAAGAGACCGGGAGGCGAATGCTTGGGATGAAAATACTATCAAAATGTCCGATACAAAAATATAAGGGGAGAAGTAATGTGAATTTATAACCCCGTCCAGCGAGAGGCAACCCTTCTCCGGGCTTTAGCTAGTTTAGTTAGTTTTATACATTATTATGTCTTAAAGTCTATTTTATATAACATCAAAAAAGTCGTAATACCCACCCAAACCCATAGCATCCTCGGCCTTTCTTTACATTTAACGACTTTAAAACAGAAACTTAACCCTCTCCTGTTCTCTATCTGGGCATCGATTTTAAATCTCGTCTCATATTAAATTTTCATTATTCAGCTCATCAATATGCATTAATTTTGTGTTCTATTACCAAAGGAAATACTAAAACTTGGAAAAGTAATCGTATCAGGCTGACAATAAATTTCGTCACAGGCCAAAAGAAGAAATAGTGATGAGAAGAATATGGAAAACGAAGGAAGTGGTTAGAAGATGGAACTTGTCTGTTTAGAAACTCTTGTATCGGATTTAACTGGTCTACCTATCTTCCTGTGAGAATATTAGTGGATGTGTCTAGTTCTCCTCTGCGGAAATTAGTGAATGTGCTTATTCTCCTTGTGTAAAGATGAGAACTCTGGATTTTCTCTGTAGAAACTATACCACTGAGCTCTTCCTAAAACACACATCTAATGAGGAGAGTGATTTGTGATTCAAACAAATTTTTCCTCGAAATTACCCCGAACACCTGAACAAATATAAAACGTGTAAATTAAAAATCGATGCAAAATACAAATTTATGATACAGGTAGGAAACCTCAAATGGAACTTTAGGGGAACAGGCGAAAAATCTTTTAAAAAGTTTATAATATTATTATTTTATGTTTTCTTCCAGAGTAGGTCCCGGGAAACAAAGGGTCCAGAATTTTCAAGAAGATTTCAACTTCGACAGGAAAAGGGACGATCGATCTTTCGGACTTCAATTTTAAAATATTCTGTCAAAACCCTGCTTGTGATATTATCTTGACGAAACTTTTCAAATTTTGGAGTCCAAAGTTCTCTTCCTGTTAGATTACTTTTGTTCGCCGGGAAAATAAAACCGTCAGACAGTTATATCAGTTTGAATAGAATGTTGAAGTGAAAAAGCAATTTAAATCCACTTCGAAATTATTATTAGCCATTGCCTGAAAGCTAGTTGCCTGATGCTACCTATACACTTTCAGATATTTCCCTCATAGCAGACCATCAGACTCATGAATACATTCAGATACAAATTCATTCATCAGATAGCCTGTGTTGTCCTGATTAGATGTCCTGTACATATTACTATCCTCAGAGTTAAGTAGCTGTCCATTACAAGACCAAGTCTATTATAATTTGAACTGCACCGAGATGTCATCTCTCATTGCAACAACAGGTTCACCAGTTTGATCTCAACACCACTTTGCTCTAGTATTGGGGTTAACTCATGACAATGTAATATCAGGAGTCAGAGATGAACTTGTTAACAATACAAAAACGAACTCAAAGGGCAGAGATTAAAACGAGATCAAAAAACTGGTCCACGCACACATCCCTGTGGTCCACTTTGTAAACATCCGAGAGTTACAGGTGAAACAAGAGTGCAAAGGTTACTTAGATGTTACAGACAACAATAGAGAAGAGGAGAGAAAACTCTATCCAAACTTGATCGGAGGTCTAAAATCTCATTTTCTAAGGTCAGAAAAGGGAGCATTGAGGTCTTTTTATATTCGAGATAATAATCTTTCCTGAAGACACATCTAATGAAGAAGGGATATTCATAATCCTCTTCAGCGCAGGGATTCAAGTTTCTCTCCTTGTTCCTTTATATTCTCCTTATTCATCCATACCTATTTCACTTGTGATCCTTTTCCTTTCTTACACGCTTATACGTTTCTAGCTTAGCTTTATAGTGAGTTCTAGAGTTCTTCGAATTCATAACTTTTCGTTCAAAGTTCAGCAGGGATTTATTAAGTCTTGAAATCTCAGTATGTTTTATGTCATGTCTAAGGCAAATTATGCCTCGAGTTATGCCCTTAACTATTGAATGTAGTGAAAATAGTGGATATTACAGAATTACGTGTAAGGAAGGTTACATGTAACGAAGGTCTTGATTACAGTTGTAAGTCTCGTCGCGAATGGAACTCGGGTCTCCTGCACGCTAGGCTACAAGGGCTAGGGTATTGCGGAGATACACAAAACTTTTAAAGCGGCACTGAACAAGGACTTATTTTGGGGTTTTCATATCAAATTCTCGTTTTATAACGAAGGTCTTGATTACAGTTGTAAGTCTTGTCGCGAATGGAACTCGGGTCTCCTGCATGCTAGGCTACAAAGGGCACAAAGGCTAGGGTATTGCGGAGATACACAAAACTTTTAAAGCGGCACTGAACAAGGACTTATTTTGGGGTTTTCATATCAAATTCTCGTTTTTGAATAAGACTGGAAACTTTTCCTTTTGTGTTCTATTATTTTCTTTTCCCGTAAGTTTGATTTTTGAAAATTTTGATTCTAGAAACAGCCTGAGGGAAATTGAAAACAGTTTTCGTAGAGAGTGGCTGTTGGGCTTTGTTTTATTGAAACGGAAACTGCTTTATCTTTTTATGAAATATAGAGAATTTTCCTCTGCCCACTACAAGTGCCTGCTTCTTTTTATTTCTTATGCCCCAATTCAACCCATAAGTTCAGGGCATATTCAGGACTAATATTAATGCTCTATTTAGTTACTTCTACAAGAAACTCGATGATGTAGGAATTCGACAATCATGTTATCTGATTTCCTGAAATTTTCAGATATTTTCTCAAATTTTATCTTTGCTTGAAACATACCTTTGAAGGTGAGAACAACAAGTAGGTAGTAGACACAGCTAATAACGGAAATATTATTTCTGACATAGGTACATAATATTTTTTCGTGACAAAAAGAAAATGTTAACATGAAAGGATTGAGCGAAAAACATTATTTTAAAATTTTCAGTATCAACATTTTTCATCAGACCCATGAAAAAACAATTTTTTCGCTTCAGTAATTATTGGGATACTTTTTTCCCTCGTTACTCGTATGTCGCAAAAAATAAAAGCAATAAATATGAGCTCTTAAACTGTCTTTTTCCCATAACCCTTTCATTTGCGATATAGGTACATAGAGATAGGGCTTTATTTAGACTGGCGAGGTAGGACATGTCGCCATTATTGTTGCCTCTTCAGAAATGAAATCCATCCAAAAAATGTTCAAGTTCAATAAAAGGAAAATGTATTTTATAAATTGACAAAAGAAAAATTTCCAGGCAGTCCATCAATACTAATTTGTAGGACCTTCGTTTGACTGTTTGGGAAATCTCTGTCTGTCCAATCCTAAGCAAATCATGGTATACTCTTCAATATTTGTGTAAGATTAAGAAGGGCCATCGGCTATTTATGTCCTATGACGACACTGGGGTCACTGGGACCTGGTTAGATATTTTACTCTCCAATAAAAATTAGAATTTAATTGTTTCAGAAATGTAAAAATGTAGGTACGTATGTATTTTACCTGGCGATCCGGAGCGCTACCACTTTTCTTAATCCTAGGATGCCCCAGTTAATGCCGATAGAAAAACTCAAGGGAAATCATAAGGCATTAGTTTTTTGTTTCATGATGAGTTCGAAGGGCTTGGAATTTTACATACCATCCGCATATCTGGGATTAAAAGTGTAAATTTTCAGGTAGCTGATCGGTTATTTGTAACCCTTTCATTTTTAAAAAATATGTCCTGGGGTACATGGGTTTTTGAATATTGATTGGTAAAACTGAATATTTAACCGTCATTTGGTTATAGGTTAGCGGGAAATGTTTCTTAAAGGAGAAGTTTCATTCAGCTTTCCAAAGCTTAAAAATTATTCAATGTCAAGAATAGATAAAGCTACCATCAATCCAAAATTAACGATTCGATAATTAGATCTCTCTTCAATAAATCTTGTCCACAGTCAAATTTTTTCGACAAAATGCCAACAAACCAAATCATTGCAGAATCTTCTACATCAGAAATGAGACGTACAGAGAGACAGGATCCTTTACATCACCCAGTAATTCCGTTTTCATTTGCTATTTATAACAATATTTTCTGAACGAGTTAGACTCGGCAAAAAAAGGCAACCTTGTCACCTAGCTGAGAGATACAAGAAATTCGTGTGCCTGAATAGATTGGAAATAGCAGGCAACCCTTCTACTTTTTTGTTGCTAAATCATCCAATGTGTTTTGCATGCATAACTAAACATTTTTCTTTAGCTTTTCCTGTGTGAGTCTTGTCATAATTTATATTCACACTTTCTTTTCCATATGAAAGCATATTTTTTCATTCATTTTCGTGTTTTGTGCTGTGTTTCGAACACAAAAAAGATCTTCCTTCAGTTATTTTCGAAATAAATTAGGGAACAGGAAGTCAGAGTAGCGCCAACCCCATTGATAGCATTCTGTCCGATCACGTATTTCTTATAGGGAAGTTGTTCCGCTGAAATCCATTGAATTATTTGCGGCAGTGTGCCAGGCCAAGGGAAAGTCTAAAAGTTTGGGATGTTTGAATATACCATACTCTTTAGGAAATGTGGTACATAGGTAGGTACCTAAAAAATAATATTTTCAAACCAAGTTAGAGAGAGGAAAAAGGCAACAGCTGTTAGGTAGGAACCAGTAGATGTGCAACAAGCACCAAATTTTGGAGTTGCCGCGTATAATATCCCTAGGCCTTGGATGAGAGGATTTCATATATTTAGTGGAACTAAGTTTTCCAATATAATGTTTAGGTGCCCAGAATAACGAGGAGAAATGGGCAAAGTACAAAGGAGAAATGGGCAAAGTACTTTAGTGGATTTTCCAAAATTTCCAATCAATCAAAATAATACTCCATCAATTGAACAGTGAATACAAAAGAAGCTTTTGAAAGCTCAACACGGACCCTGTATATAGAAAACATTATAAGCTTACATCTCACATGGGATATGAAGAGGCCAAGATGGCGCGAGCTCTACATGGCAAGGGGTAAAATAAATGTATTAATTTCCGTCCCTTTTTTTTCGCTGCTTGACCATTAGGGTTGAATGACGCGTTCCAAACTAGAAAAACCTGAATAAAAATGGCGATTCCTGCGTTTTTCTATACTGACCCATAACAGAAGACCAGTTGTAGCCAAAACAATCGACACTATCCCATTTGAAACACGAAATTATTACCTGAGCTCCGGTAGCCCGTTCAACAACTTTCGAAATCAACATTTTCTCTACCTGAAAATTTTAGTTTTTCATTTTTATTCCAACTGATTTTAACCCAAGTCATAACGTATAATTTTGATTTGGAGAATTTTCTTGGACAAAGCGTTATTGGAATGGCTGTCCTGTAAATCCTGATTGAAAGATTCGAAGGTAAATAATCTTACAAACCGCTCTGTGAGTGAAAATCAAAGTCAAGTCAGTGTGGACAGTGGTCAATAAAGTTATTTTTCATTTTATGTAAAAGTTTTGAGACAATTCTTCTAGCTTGTTTGATCTAAAGGAAAATGCGATTTTTGAGAATCCAGAATAGCAAATCATAAAGATCGTTAATCGTCAGAAAAATCCACTTTCAAAGTGGAGGTGGAAACGCCTAAATTTGAAATAATATTTCTGAGACAGAGAAATAATAAAAATTGTCGATGCAACGTCTCAAGGCTTTAATGCCAGGATTCTTCCATCCATCCGGCGACATAACTGTTAGAGAAGAAGAAATAGAAGCCAATCAGAAATACTTCAAATGATCAAATCTATTGCTTGAGATACAATATGACAAACTTGTTAGGTAGGTACATCTGAAGACCAAGAAAAGCAAGAAAAATCAAATCAGCAAAACGTGACATCCCCGAACTGCCATCAGTCCAGACATCATCCACACTTAGCGTCACTTAAGTTCAGTGATCTAGAGGGAACAAGTCCGAAGTCGAATCAAAGCCGCTGCAAAGGAAAGCCGCTAGTAAAAGGAACGGCGCGCGGTTTTTTACAGGATTTAAACACTTTTGGGATCCTTTTGGTACGCGAGTAATTTTATAGCCTGATCAGTATTATAAACAATGTTATAAATTATTAAAATTTCTAGATAGGTACAGGGTTGAATGGTAGAGATTGCCCCGGGCAATAATTTCGCCCTTTGTTTGTAATTTCTTGTATTTGTGTACATATACATTGAATTATAATTATAACCAATAAAGAGTCTAAATAAATATACCAACTACTTTATCCGATGCCCTACTTGGACAGTTTACAAATTCCACTTGAAGATTTTCCTTAGAAACAACAAGCTGACGGGATGGTCTGCTTGTGATTTGTGATGTATTTCGAGTAATTTGATGCAAGACACAAGAATTTGTGTTTGAAGAAACAGTTGAGGAGGTAGTCAGGCCACATTCATTATTATTTGAAGATGGGATTCAGTTACCGTTTCACCAGCAGACACAAAGATAAGAAATTTTCCCTCCTACATTGTCTCGGCGTTTAGATTATTAATGATGTCCTTTTTCTTGTCCCTTATTTATTCTCTTCAATTATCTAAACTTCCCATTCTATGATTAGGGATAATGTTCTATTCCCCAATGGATCCTGTCTAAACGCTTCAAGTAATAGGCAGTTTTACATCATCAGGTATTTCCTCTTTGTTTTAAACATCTCGGGATGTTCTATATTAAACTAGTACTGGTCTGACAGTTTGTGTTTTGTGTGAATATTAAAATACAACCCCCGCATCCAAATTAAATTTTCGGTATTCAGACATGGGGGAAGGTGGATTTCATTGAATTGGTAAAAGTTCGTGTTCATGTTTTGTTTCGATCGTTTTCGAAAAATCCTTGCCTTAGAGGTCAAGACACTCACTCGTCTTTTAAATAGGAAGACTGATGGGGGTTCAACCCCCAGCCAAGGTATGAAATTTTGTCCTAAATAAATATGAGAACAGGACCACTTTCTCTTGGAGTCCTCTCTTAAAAATTCGCCTATGCCATGAGACAAGTGCTATTTCAAAATGAGAAATGCAAACGTACCAAATATGTTCAAGTTGAAATATTATTGCTATGCGTCATTGGCAGAAAGAAGTACAAAAAAAAAAGAACTTAACATGAAAGCTAAAAAAAAAAGTTTTCAAGTATAAAGTTTAGCCATGACAATGGCGTAAAATTCATTTATCAAAAGCATAGACAATGCTAAAATGTATACAAGGGAAAAGAGTGGGACAAGGAAACAGGAGAAGTAGAGAGGGTGGGGCGATAATTAGTCATGGTTGAGGGTCCAATCACAAAATGTCAATAGAAAATAGCTTGTAATATATGAAAATCAAAGGGCTTCCTTTGTATTCTGGACGAAAGGTAGCCATATTGTACTTTTTGTCCCTTTTTTTATACACTTTACGAGGGTGGGGGTTGTGTGTTCACTCAGTCCCTGAACACAATGGAAAAGTTTTCCGAAAAAGTTTGCGAGCACAATGCTTTCCAGCGTTATTTATTTTACTCCTCGGGATTGTAAGTAGTTCTACACATGGGATTAGGTTTATTATTTACTCGAGTTTCCAGAGTCAAAACAAACATAACGTAGTGAATCATGAGCTCAGAGAGTATTAGGTAGGAGGTAGGTATGTCTGATAGTTATGAACTAAGAAAACACTGATTTATTTGATGACCAAATTTAGTTAGGGGTCCTTACTGAAAAGTACCTTGAGCTCAATTTCAAATGTTCGAATCTATCACTAGGTAATCAGTGTTTAGAATCGTCCATTTCTGCTGATTCCAAGAGGTCGAAGGGTTCGTAAAACATCTGGTTTTGTACCCAAATAAAACATTATCCATACATATCCTTGCCTCATTTTCAGACAAAGTTCTTTTTAGACATTTCTCGAGAGGGCGCGGGTGGAGAAACGAGAATTTTTTAAGACGAAAAAGTTTCTGTTGGGGATTTTAAAAACTTTCTGGTGTTGGAGAAATGAATGATGGAGTGTTCAACTGTGGTTAGCTACAATCGATACAGTTTCACGATCCCCGCTGGCTACTGATTTTTGTCAAATATTAGACTCGACCCTTTTTCCCTTACACCCTCCTTCCCTCCTAAAGTCCCCAGTATCCTAAGACCTCAGTATTAATTCCCCCCTCTCCCTATTTTGTCCCTTTCCTAATACTCGTTACTCCCTCCCTTTCCCTCTTATTGTCACCCCTTTAGCTCATCTATTTAATCTTCTTACCATCTTTTTTTCCTCGTCCCTTCCTGGTTTTCCTTCTTCCTGTTAAATATTTTAGGACATAAATTGGACCCACTATTAATTCCAGGGGGTATGAAATCCCTGGTGAACTTTAGAGCTGATATTGGGTGATATTGTTTTAACCCTTCTTATTGTCACCCCTTTAGCTCATCTATTTAATCTTCTTACTATCTTTTTTTCCTCGTCCCTTCCTGGTTTTCCTTCTTCCTGTTAAATATTTTAGGACATAAATTGTATAAATTGGACCCACTATTAATTCCAGGGGGTATGAAATCCCTGGTGAACTTTAGAGCTGATATTGGGTGATATTGTTTTAACCCTTCAGGGGTCATGCCCCAACCTTTGACTCATAAGTTTGGAGTTGAAATAGATTTTAAAATGAAGAAGGAACGGTGTAGATTGAAAACGGGTTGATTTTTTTCTAACTTAGGACGATGCAAGGATAATGTTTCCAATTTCGTAAGTAAAGTAAAACTGATCAAATACGTTAAAAGAATAAATAAAAGATAATTATAAAAGTAATTTAACAGTCGTTAAAAAGGTACACACTTGATAAAGATTCAAAAATGAATATTTTTTGGTGGAGATGACAAGTCCACCATGCTCTAATTCACATAATAGGTCAACTCTGATCTCGGACAAATCAGTCGAAAGTTTTATGAAATTCAATTCGAATAGCTGGCACAGATTCCTGAGTAAATCACTTTGAATTATTATCTAGATATTATAATAAAAAGAAAACAACTTACATTATCAATGTAGCAACACTAGCCGTATTTTGATTTTGATCTGTAAACTAGGAAGTTAAAAAGAAAACTGAGAAATGAAGGTATGTCCCGGAATAATTAATTCTCCACGAAATAATACCTTTGAATTTTTTCTTTCCCAAACCCTTTTTCTGTACATAAAAAATAATAATAAAAAGGTAATAACACTTTTTTCAAAGAGATGGTATACAGGGTGTCCCTAAGGGAGAATAAATGAGTAGATGGGATGAACATCTTTTCATTTTAAGAATGTTTTCATTGACCTTAGTTTTTGTCAAATTGACTAGTTTTTGCCTTTTCTTATACCTATCAAAATCTATTTATAGATATGGTACCTTTGTGATAATTAGGTAAATCATTAGGTTTTTTTTTACTACGGATCTTGTTATACTGCAAGTATTCTTTTGCACCATTTCCGCTGTGCCTTTAAGAAGAACCTTGTTTGGTATGAATAAAATAAGGGACTAATTCTGGTTTTGGTCTATGGACAAGTTTAGAGTTATACCTAAACTCGATTTCACACAAAGTTAGCACTTTATGACATTTACTGGCACCCAGTATTATTTGAAAACCCCCCTTCCCTCCTGTACATCTTGGGGTATCTACCTGATTATCATTCCCGGAAGAAAAAAGAAATAATAGTACGGAACAGAAAAGAGACTGTATCGTTCCAAAAAGAAGAGTAGTCGGTATACGTAATCTCTTCACTTACTTATCTGTTGTTGTTTTTTTTTACAGTTTAAATATCTTAGGTGTTACTTAGCTCCTTCCAATCAGGATTTGGAATGAGGATCAGGATTCCTATGATACTCGTATTAGGAAATTGCTTTCTTTAAGATTTACGACATCTCATAAGAATTATTTACTTTTTTCCTTACCTATACGGTCGGGACTGTTCCTTACCCAATAGCATATTTGCGTACCTACTCGTAACTTTAGTTTTTTACATCGTTTTACTTAGGTAGGTATCTACCAATAGATCAGTTGCGCTTACTTGGGTGGTGTTTCAAAGTCATAGAGCAGGAAAAATAAGGACCAACGGAATTTTCCTTTTTCTTCTACGACTTCTAGATCCCGGTGTTAAGCATACTTAAATCTCTCGTGTCAGCGGTGTCAGGGAATCTCTCGAATCCATTAGAATCCGACAAGGTTTGGCAGACCATCGCCCAGGACAGACAAGAATGGAGAAGGCTGGTGGGGGAGGTCAAGGACCCTCGCGGTCTGTGAAGACCCTGGAGTAAGTAAGTAAGCATACTTAAATGCTTGTCACAAACTTTGTCCCCCCATTATTACACCTAGATTAAGTTTTATGACTTGGATTCGAACCACCAACCTCCAGATCCAAAGTCCGACGGGTTAACCACTGCACCCATGGTCAAAATTTTAAATATTAGATAGGTAACGAATTAATTTTAACCATCATTTTTTCCTTCGATATTTTGTGAAGTTTATTCTCCTGTTTCACATAAGAAACCAAATTCTCTGCCATTCTAGTCTTCAAACTCGTCAACTTATTTCCGTCCGGTGTCGAAGAGGTTTACAAATCTCAAGGAAAAGTCAAACTACCTCATTACGCACACATGACACCACATTATGTTCACTTCAATATTATAATTTTAATGCGAAATTTATTCTGCTTCGTTTGGAAGAACATATTGCAACGCGAGACCTGTGGAGCTGAATGTCTTATCCTGCGAGAATAGGACTGGAAAGTTTCTTTACCCCGCCAGCTTAGTTAGCTTGGAAGGTAGCGTGTCTACCTTGTAAACGCTAGGTTGCGGGTTCGATTCCCACCCGAGCCAGATTTTATTCTAAGCCGATAAGGTTTATTTCTCGGAATGGCTGGCTATCTTCTATTCTGTCTACTCTTAGATTTCGGGACGATAAGACCTTAGCAGTTACAGTTCCCTCTATTAAACCTCTTTTTTTGTTGGTTGACTTCGTATAACTTTGAAAAGGTCCTTGATTAAGTGCCTAAATTCAATAAATTCAACGGTTCTATGAGAAAAAAGCAGTTGAAATATTTTTTTCCCAATTTTTAATTTTGGCGGAAAAATTACGGTTTTACGCGAAAGCGCGTAACTTGGCGACGTTGCATTGTATCAAAAAGTTATTGGTGTCAAATTGTAGGAAATTATGTTTCCTAAAAATCATATTTTATGACTTTTTCATTTTAGGCACTCGTTTAGAAAATATATGCAAAATTCGTTCGGAAAACGAGATTTTTCCGCCAATTTCCGCCGTTTTTCCGCAATTGCGGCCAAATATGACGCGGGATTTTTTGGGACGTTTTATGTAATAATACGGGGAGGGTACTGAGCAGTTTGGCATAGGTTTGACAAAAAATTTTTTGGATGCCCGGGTAAAATGCCAATTTTACTCTACTATTACGGTAGATTTTCACCGCTTCTCTGCACCAGGCTTACACGTTAGAAAAGTTGGTAGCCTTTTTGAAAAAATAATAATAATAATATAAAAAAAATAGCAAATAATTTTCTTGAGCTGAAAAGGATAATCCTTTATGTTATTTCTAGACCAAGATCACACGTTTCATCTACCTGCTTCTGAATGTGTTTTGCTTCCGATTTATTTTCTTTACTTTTTACTATAAAAATAAACATTTACCCTTTTTTTCGCGATTTTCATTTGTGACAAAAGAGATCCGAATTACATCACACTTGAGTGTAATTTTTTATATAGGTCATCGAGTTCAATAGTATTTTATATCAAATATGAGCTGGCGATGAAATTCGTTGCAACCCAAACAACCCTTTGAAAACAGTTCGGGGAAGGAATGTATGGCCAAGTATTGAGTGGTAGAGATGAAAACGATTGAGATTTGAGTTTATAGCTTTTATTTATTGGCCTTATTGATATTGACATAATTATAAGTATTAAGGTAAATATGTCAGAGTACCTACCTCATCAGGATAATATATAATATCAGGTTTTCAGGCCACACCCCTTTCATCACCAGGTACCTACGTCCGCATTATTGAGGTCAACGTTCCAGAAACTCCAGGGTCTGCTTATTCTTAGATTATTTATTATAGATTATGTATAAAATAAATTCTCACCAATATTATAATAAACCACTCCCGCATTTTCCCTCCAAAACACTTTTCCGACGGTCATTAATAAACACGTTTGACACCATCCATTAAAAAGTGGCAGAGAAAAAAACCTCCCAAGAAAAGGTATTTAAAATTCCGTTTTCATTTTTTTCTCTCTCTCTCCGAGAATCAAAAGTTTATAGAAAAGTTTTATCAAGTAAAACGAGGAGGGGATATTTCGGGTTAGTTTGGGGGGATTTACATTTTAAGACCATCCATCAAGTAAGGAGAACAAGAGAAATGTAGAGAGAGGGGAGGGAGCTCTCGGTCTATGCGCTGACCTATACCCTATGCCTGATGGCTTTTAAATTTAAAACCCTCTATCTTTCCTTTATTACCTCCCCTCCTCTTTCTCTTTTATCCCGTTTCTTCGTTTTTCTTTGCCTCCCCGTCTCCCTTGCCTTCTCTTTTTCTCTCCAGCTTTTAACTTTTAAATTTTAACCTGGCTCCCGCAAAGAAACGTGAGATTGGGAACGTATTTACGTCAATCCCTTGAACCTCTTTCTCTTTTATCCCGTTTCTTCGTTTTTCTTTGCCTCCCCGCCTCCCTCGCCTTCTATTTTTCTCTCCAGCTTTTAACTTTTAAATTTTAACCTGGCTCCCGCAAAGAAACGTGAGATTGGGAACGTATTTACGTCAATCCCTTGGACCTTTCATTTTCGCAGAAAGCTCGTAATAAACCCAGATTTTCTTTATGCTATGTACCTACCTCCCTACCTAGGGGATATTCTATTTTCGGAGAAAACCACCGGGCAAAATAGGAAGTGTTGGGTTTTTCTGATCTCCTTTTAGTAGGTATTTCTTAGTATTCTACTTGAACTCAATTTTTTTAATTAGATACCTATACCTACAGATCTTCTTGCAAGAATACTCGTACCAAGAATTAGAATGCATCAGTAGGTACCTACCTACAAACCTACACGTAGATATGGATAAGCAAAATTGACTCATATTGAGATTGTTCAATTCGCATGAGTTATGGGCTTGATAACATGGCTTGTAGCATGAAGTTCATCTTGTAGCTCAGAAAGTTCTATGAGGGACATAAATCGGTTAGATTGTGATTTGATATTACATAAGAGCAAACAGATTTATCAAGCCATTTGTTTTATGAATTGCTTTCTTTAAGATTTACGACATCTCATAAGAATTATTTACTTTTTTCCTTACCTATACGGTCGGGACTGTTCCTTACCCAATAGCATATTTGCGTACCTACTCGTAACTTTAGTTTTTTACATCGTTTTACTTAGGTAGGTATCTACCAATTGGCCCGACTTGATTTTCGTCCTAGTCTTCGACCTGTCTTTGTTGCCCTAACATTTTGTGGTCCTTAATATGGATTTTCTGAATTAGTTTTTAGAATTTTAAATGAGGAATTTTTTTTGTGTTAAGCATACTTAAATCTCTCGTGTCAGCGGTGTCAGGGAATCTCTCGAATCCATTAGAATCCGACAAGGTTTGGCAGACCATCGCCCAGGACAGACAAGAATGGAGAAGGCTGGTGGGGGAGGTCAAGGACCCTCGCGGTCTGTGAAGACCCTGGAGTAAGTAAGTAAGCATACTTAAATGCTTGTCACAAACTTTGTCCCCCCATTATTACACCTAGATTAAGTTTTATGACTTGGATTCGAACCACCAACCTCCAGATCCAAAGTCCGACGGGTTAACCACTGCACCCATGGTCAAAATTTTAAATATTAGATAGGTAACGAATTAATTTTAACCATCATTTTTTCCTTCGATATTTTGTGAAGTTTATTCTCCTGTTTCACATAAGAAACCAAATTCTCTGCCATTCTAGTCTTCAAACTCGTCAACTTATTTCCGTCCGGTGTCGAAGAGGTTTACAAATCTCAAGGAAAAGTCAAACTACCTCATTACGCACACATGACACCACATTATGTTCACTTCAATATTATAATTTTAATGCGAAATTTATTCTGCTTCGTTTGGAAGAACATATTGCAACGCGAGACCTGTGGAGCTGAATGTCTTATCCTGCGAGAATAGGACTGGAAAGTTTCTTTACCCCGCCAGCTTAGTTAGCTTGGAAGGTAGCGTGTCTACCTTGTAAACGCTAGGTTGCGGGTTCGATTCCCACCCGAGCCAGATTTTATTCTAAGCCGATAAGGTTTATTTCTCGGAATGGCTGGCTATCTTCTATTCTGTCTACTCTTAGATTTCGGGACGATAAGACCTTAGCAGTTACAGTTCCCTCTATTAAACCTCTTTTTTTGTTGGTTGACTTCGTATAACTTTGAAAAGGTCCTTGATTAAGTGCCTAAATTCAATAAATTCAACGGTTCTATGAGAAAAAAGCAGTTGAAATATTTTTTTCCCAATTTTTAATTTTGGCGGAAAAATTACGGTTTTACGCGAAAGCGCGTAACTTGGCGACGTTGCATTGTATCAAAAAGTTATTGGTGTCAAATTGTAGGTAATAATTCTAGGCTCCCCATTGATTTTAATATATAAAAATTAGTGGTCACGCTCTACGCACCTTCAGAATACTATCTCAACCAGTGTAGAATGGAAGTGTCAAAATGGAGCGGAAAAACACACAAAAGTAGGTATTTTACCGTGTCGTTTTTTTTCTAGCAAATATGAATCTTGAACTAGCTTGATGTAACGTTGTTCCACAAATAAAATTAAGTAGATCCCTAAGTCTCAAGTACAATTTTAGAAAATACGAAAGAATAGGTACCTATTTTTTACACGTACTACTTAGTATAGGTATTAGAATTTTCTAAATACTGAACATTTGTACAGTTTTAGTGGAGATGCCAAATTCACCATTCTTCAAATCCACGGCAAAGCGTCTACTCCAGTCAGATGGGAAAGTAATGTTATAATTTGTATCGATTGGAAGTTTTATAAATATTCAATTTCAATAATGCAAAATAGAAATTATTTAAAAGAAAAAGGGTTAGCGCGGAAATGATAAAAAAAGAGTCTTTTTGTACCTGAGAAGGTTTTATCCCTTGAAACATCTGCATATCTCATCACCTGGGACAATTTTCATTTTGATACGGTCATTATTATTTTGAATTTGAATTTCGGAGCTGATGAAATTCGTTGCAACCCAAACAACCCTTTGAAAACAGTGCGGGAAGGAATGTATGGCCAAGTGTTGAGTGGTAGAGAAGAAAACGATTGAGATTTGAGTTTATAGCTTTTATATTGACATAATTATAAGTATTAAGGTAAATATGTCAGTGTACCTCATCAGGATAATATGTTAGTAGGTAAGTCAGCATTCTTTTTTTTTTTTAATGGGTTGATGGTGAGTAGGGAATACCTTTCCTTTCAATCAATCCAAAAGGTAATGATAACGACCCAATTGGTCCACTCCTTAATGGTCAACCTAAATCTAAAATAAAAGATAGGTATCAATGAGGAAACCATCAGAGGTCCTAACGACTCCAATAAAATAACTACCTACTGATCATGTTTCGAAAGCAGAAAAAAAAATCTGCTCCATCTAAAGATGAAAAGTTATTAAAAAAGTAATAAAATATATAACCCCTTCTTGCTCAACTCTTTGCTTAGTTATGTTTTACTTTTACTTATTCTACCTGTTCACCTTTGAAAGTTTGATTTTTTTTTTTTATGAAAAGAAAAATCCGTTTTTTTTTACTATTATTTTTACGAACATAAATCGGTATCCTTGTACCTGCCAGACAATGCCAACCTTCTGATGTTCAAAAAAAGACTTTTCCTTACAATAGATTATAGACATGTTTTCAATTTTTAAGATAACATTCCCAGGACTTATCCCCTATGAAAGGATTACCTGTCTATGAGCAAACAACAATAGGTATTACAACATTTAATCCAGGTATCTTCTTTTCTGATATTACCCTAAAAATGCACTAATTGTTCAAAATCATTAGAAGTTTCAGAAAATGGGGAAAAAGTTGATCAAAATGTATGAAATTGTGTCATATCCACCAAAATTAATACTTCTTTGAGAAAGTGTGACACATCCACCAATAAATCCTTACATATCATGCACCAATAATTGAGACGTCCACCAATGAGTTTTTTTGTTGAATAATTAGCACATCCACCAATAAATATTTCCCTGAAGAAAATTGTTATAGCCAGCAATAAAAGATTCAGACTACATAAATAAAATTGATGAGAACTAAAAAAAGAAGGTTGAAGTAGGGGAAAAAATACGAGGTCAATTTTACCCCCAGAAATTTATTAATATTGCAATGAAATATGAAAAAAATTGCATAAAAAAATCTCCGTGTTGTGTATAATTTGTAAATCCGATACTCCCTTGGAGTGTTTATTTTGATAGTGTTCAAGTTTTTTTTTTCCTTCTAATTCTTTTGAAATTAGGGAAAGTTTTTTTTAATGTTATTTTTTGCTTTTTTATATAATACTGTGATCTGCCACTTATGAAATTGAATTGTCACTTTTATTGGGGTGATGGTATTGGTTATAGGTATCAATTAAAGTATTACATAACCTTTGCAAGTGGTTTTCATTGTTCGTGGTCTCGCATCTTGTGTGTTGGGGATTGATTGAATCCGATTTCATGATTGGCAGCTCCAAAACTCCTTACGGATTTGCACTTGCTGCTACTTTTTTATCATTAGCTATTATTTTATGTTATTTTATATTGATATCCTAGGAGGACTTTGTACAATGATTAGATAGTGGAATAAAATTATGAGATTGATCCGTATCATGTCAAAAAGTCTCTCCTTTTTGTCAAAGATTATTTCAGAAGTATCCGGTTTCAAAATCATATTGTTCTGCGGTTAGCCACACTTTCATGTATATCAAATCAAGTTAGTTAGGTACAAATCTTATAGAAAACTTTAGCTGTCAAAAAGGAGGTAAATTTGGCTATAATGACTGTATATGTGATAACACCCTTCAAGATCACAATACATTCAAATGCTATCTACACTTATATCATCAATGTTTTCTTCAAGTACCCCTGTTCAAATAGTTCAACTTAATTTATCTCAAACGAAATCTCGTTCCCTTTTTTCCCCAAGTCGGGAAGAGAAAATAAGAAAAGACTAACCATCTCCTAACATTTCCCCCTTTTCATTTTCTATTTTATTATTATTATCTGTAAAATTGCGGAATACTCAATATTCCTATTGTATCTTCATATGTATAGGTAGATAGATGAGCGATATGGTAGATAGGTAATAGAATGGGGAAAAAGTAATAGGTAGGTGGTTAAATGAATGGAAGGTAACCTCCGGACAAAGTCCCGTAAAAGTCCTAAGGCATTCTCGGACAATCCAGCCCTCAGAGTTCTGGGCTTACCTATTATTTCCTTCAAATTTTCGGAGTCCGGCCCACAGTAAAGCAGCAAAATGAAAGCCCGAAGGGGAACACCCCAAGGTTTCAGACTTTGCCCTCGGTATAATTTTCCAGCCACCAAAGAACTTTTGATACAAGAGTATACGTTTTAGTTAGGAACTCATAAGCACTAAAGGTGCCATTTTGCCCCGTGTTCACAATACTTTTCTTTCTGAAATCAATTCGCTACTCAAGGTAGAGAAGTCAATTCCGTGGATTCATGGATTCCCATGATGGATTCTGAACAAGCCGGAAATCCAGCCGAGTCATAAAATGGACTGCGTTCACTACAGATACCGCTACACATGATGGATAAGTTCTGGATTGGCCTCAGTCCATTTGGAGTTCATATTTATTTTGGGAGTTCCGTGTAAACAACCATACGATACGGACGTCGAGTCCTCGCTCTGCTCCGTGTGTGTGTTTATAGTTTATAGCTACGTACATACTCATGGGCACTTCGCATTAACCCATGAGTACACGCACATAGGGAAAAAATCTCACACGCTCGGCAAAAACGGTAGAACTTATTCAATATTGGCCCTAACCTGTCGGGACCTAGGGTAGCTGTTAATTATATGGTTATCTAGATGTTACCACAGTCCATTGACCTATTTTAAATTTGGCTATAATGACTGTATATGTGATAACACCCTTCAAGATCACATTCAAAAGCTATCTACACTTATATCATCAATGTTTTCTTCAAGTACCCCTGTTCAAATAGTTCAACTTAATTTATCTCAAATGAAAACACAGATCGTATCTCTAATTTGGTGCGCGATAAATATCTTTCCTCGGTAATCAAAATTCGTCAAGTGCTAGAAACACTTGAAATTTTTTTTCATTTTCCTCCCTTTCTTTATTCTTTTTCATTTGTGATTCAAGTCCTTTTATAACCAAATCGGTCAAAGGTGTCCGGGTAATTTTTATCTACAATTAACATCTTTCTACTCAAACGAAAACACAGATCGTATCTCTAATTTGGTGCGCGATAAATATCTTTCCTCAGTAATCAAAATTCGTCAAGTGCTAGAAACACTTGAATTTTTTTTTTTTTTCATTTTCCTCCCTTTCTTTTTTCTTTTTCATTTGTGATTCAAGTCCTTTTATAACCAAATCGGTCAAAGGTGTCCGGGTAATTTTTATCTACAATTAACATCTTTCTAGCTTTAAAACCTAATCAAAGTAGGTACTTATAAGGGTATGATCTACTCAAGTTGATTAGTTGAAGTGTTTTGATCAGTTAGATTTTAGTGGATAGGAAAGCCATTAAGAGATGGTTTGTGAAGTTGGAGATTTTTATTTATTTATTGCCGGATTGAGTAATTGAGCTTCAGATAAAGAAAGAAATCTCTTGGATTCTTCGGAGCTGTCAATTTTTTGTAATTTTTTATTTAGTTGTTCTGATGATGGCCATAGTAGTGGTCGAAATATATATCAACTCGTCTGCCCTTTTATCTGTAGTCTTGTTTATTAACGTCTATTAGATAGGGGACAGTCTGTAATCCACTCCAGTCAAGTGAAGACCATGTCCAGAAATACTAACGTCTATTAGATAGGGGACAGTCTGTAATCCACTCCAGTCAAGTGAAGACCATGTCCAGAAATATGTCTGTAAGAGATAAATTTAGCCCCGTTGTTGGTACTTATGGATGGTAGGTAGGTAGAAAGTAAAAATAAGTATCTCCTTTTTTTAAGCCCCAAATCTGGAGTTCCAGTTTCTCGTCCCGTTTGAGTGACGGAAATACCTCATCCTGTACACCGGACCTGTGGAAAATCGGGAAAATACTCGAAACAAATCTCGTGTTGTCACAAAAGCCCTTTGAACCTTTTTTCTGGGTAAGCAAAGACTCAAAGGAAAATACCTCATCCTGTACACCGGACCTGGAAAATCGGGAAAATACTCGAAACAAATCTCGTGTTGTCACAAAAGCCCTTTGAACCTTTTTTCTGGGTAAGCAAAGACTCAAAGGGAAACGTGTCCTCTGCCTCGGAGGGATATTATAAGTAAAAACATACCTCAACGAAAATATTACCATTTATAGGACTATTGACTGTGTATTTTGTCCCTTCTGTTCACCTTACTTTAAACCGTTCTATGTCTCTTCCCTACATTTTTATTATTATTATTTTAGAACATTATGATCTCTTACATCCCATAGTATCAGGTAAATATTTGCTCCCTCATATTTTTTTTTTTTCTAAATAATGTCCAAAGGACTTTTATTTATTAATACAATCTAGTTACAAACTAATAAGTATTTTTATTCTAATCTTAACAGGGACCCTCCGTATAACGTCGGCGGAGTTATCCTCTTGCCGAGCACGCACGCTCAGTCTGTCTGACAGACCTAGATCTGAGCGACCTATATCTGACAGTCAGTCTGTCTGACAGACCTAGGTCTGAGCGTGACTGCTCGGTATGAAGGTGCCGATATACTGTGTACTTTTTCGCTATACTTAGGCTTGCCAAATATCCAAAATGTCGATTCGGGACGCGAATCCGCGAACATAATTGCCAAATCCACGAACATAATCGCAAAATCCGTGGGTACCTAATTGATCAGTTCATGCGGTTTTACACGCTCCCTCATATGCCCGAGAAGTTTTCTTTCCCAAACAGCCACGACTATTAAACTGATTAGATTTCCCGTCAATTTCAAGCGGAAATTTTACTTAGGTACCGCTTGGGAAACACTTTAAGTACCACGTAGAAAACGTCTAAAATAATCAGAATACGGGGTAAGTACATTATCACCGTGTCAAGTTTCCTCAAACTGCAAGACGCAAGAGTTGTGCTGTTTTGAAGAAGATAAAAAAAACATTGCAAATATAAATTTATGTATCATTATTTAACAACATTTTCTGTTTTTTTAAACCTCGCAGGGGGCAAAGGGTTCGTAACTCCGTATTGGAGCATGAAGTGTACGGATTAACCATTAAATTTTTGTAATTATTATCTCCCAGAGCTATTAGAAGCTATTCATGTTTTCTATCCTTTACCTGCTTCCTAGATGAATTATTTCCCGTCATCTTTTGTCTAAAAAATAACATTTTGTCTGGGAGGTAGGCTGTTGAACCCAGATCTGTGATCAGTTTGTTTTAAAGCATAACACACCGTGATCATTGATCAATGATGATGATTCTCAATAATCATAATCGTAATAACTATTATTATATTACCATTGCGAAACCTTCGGATCCTTTACTGCAAAAGCCAAAGAGGTGCTCTAAGTGTTAGTATAATGGAACAACTTTTTCTAAGCTGTCAGTCTAAATAACCCATTACTTCTACCTATACTTATTCAATCTTTAATTTTTCAGTCGAAATACTCTAAACTGAGAAAACTGCTCAAAAAAATCCCAAAGCATTAGGTGTTCCCCGGTTCATAACACCAGCACGTATTCCCATTACCTAAGAAGGAAATAAGAAAAAAGAAAACATTCACCTTAAAGTACAAGTCCGTGTAAATAAACGTCCGTACATTTGTACCTCACAAAAATTCTGTACATTTCTCTCTGTGAGAAAGAAAATTCAGGAGGGGTAAAGAAAAAAGATAAAATATTTAATGTAAAATAATGTAAAGGGGAAATGTAAAGTTGTACCACAAACAAAATGTACGGAAGTGCGGTGGAGTGGCCAACTCATCCCTGTCTGCTCCCTATCCCTGAGTTCCTGTTAGCCTTGCATATTTCACTACCTTCCCGTGTTGTTTATAATTTTATCCCTTTCAGTCGGGAGAGCAGGATAAGAGCATCATGATATGCAAAGGGTTGGACAGGAGAGGGACTGTTCAAATTTACATGATGGTTTTTTTATTATGGGTGTTTCAATGCTTTTTTTTTCTTTCTTTTCTGTGTCGAGGAAACACCTCTTATCTTGGTCATTGGATAGTGCAGTTCTTTATAGACTGACCAATCCTGCAGAATAGAAAATGACCAAGTCCTGGCTAGGATTGAAGGGTTCAATAAAAGAGGGACTTTTCAAAATTAGATAGGTACTCGTACATACCTAGATAGGTACCTATTGGATTTTTCAAGGGCCGTGAAATTGTACCTGTAGACCGTAAAACCAGACATTGAACTAACCGAGTCAGGTCTTTAGTTTCATGTTGGACTCATGGACACTTCGCATTAAATGCAGGGACCCTCCGTATAACGTCGGCGGAGTTATCCTCTTGCCGAGCACGCACGCTCAGTACATACCTACCTAGATAGGTACCTATTGGATTTTTCAAGGGCCTTGAAACTGTACCTGTAAACCGTAAATTCGTAAAAGCAGACATTGAACTAACCGGGTCAGGTCTTTAGTTTCATGTTGGACTTCTGTAAAAAAAAAGCAAATAAATGTAGAAGAAGAAGAAGAAGAAGAAGAAGAAGAAAAACCCCAACGCAATGTCAACTTGAGGCTATAAATCCGATGGTACCTAAGTTACTCGTATGCCACTACTTTTACTAATTAAAAAAAAAAGTATAAAAAGAAAGTCTGGGTTGGTCAAACCCAGACAGCACACCAAGTAACAAGTCGGCTCAATACTTCAACAGTACGTCATTGTATCTCCATTTCATCCTATCACAAACCAGACAAAAAACCATACCTACCTACCAACTTACAGTGTTACTTCAAAGTTAAAAAACAAAGTCTCCAAACAAAACCGCGAACATAATCGCGAAATCCGCGAACATAATCACGAAATCCGCGAACATAATCGCGAAATCCGCGAACATAATCGCCAAATCCGCGAACATATCGCGAAATCCGCGAACATAATCGCCAAATCCGCGAACATAATCGCCAAATCCGCGAACATAATCGCCAAATCCGCTCTATGACCTGTGTAGTCTGTGTACACTATTCTACGAACTTTTAGTATACTCCGTAGATAATGGTCTCACGAAGTCTACAGTGTACTGGCACCTTTAGAAAAGTCTAAAAAAAATACATAAATAATAATAAATAAAATTACAAATCTTGAAGTAATGCGAAAGTCGTAGGTACAATTAAAAAAAAAAAAAAAAAAAAAAAAAAAAAAAAGGCCCTACCTATTGGCCGACCATCTCGTTACATGGCAGGAGAGGAATTCAAGGGACACTTGTAACCCCTTGAAATTCGTGACATAGGTAGGCAACATGGTTTGCAACATAGGTATACGTGACTCCATTTTTTGTTCGCTCTCAATAAATATATACCTAAAAAATTGGTAAAATAATGTAAAAAATCAATTAATTTATTATGTTACATCTAATAAAATAATTAAATATATAATTTGAAATAACTTAGGGTAATTTATTTTAAGTAAAAATTAAAAAAAAAAATATTTCTCATGTCTTCTACGGCTAAAACTCTCCAAAGTCTTCTTTTGCAGACGTAAATCAGAGGTAAATCACACCGCGCAGTTTTGCGCTATACCAACACTTTTTCATAAACAAACAAAAATCAAAAACAACAAAAAATAATTTTTCCTGAAATAAAATTTAATTTTGATTTAATTATTTAAATTTAAATAATAGTAATTAATAATATGAACGAAGGCTGCAAGAAGTCTTGAGAATTCAGAATAAATTGTGCAATAAAAATTTGGCCAGACAAAATGACCTCTTCTGTAACAAACACCATACATTGTGGGAATGGTAAGTGTTCTAGGGATAACACTGCAGATCCCTGTTTCAACATTCCATGAATAATTTAAATATTGTGTTTTTAAATAGTGTGTTCTAACACCTAGAAAAACACCTCTAAATGTCTACAACTTGTATATTGAGCAAGTATTGTCCTAGAAATCCCACACATAATGTTATCATTACAAGAAAGTAGGTACCTACAGTCAACCAAATAGATGATCCTCAGAGGGGCTTACTGGGAAAGAAAAACACAGTCCTTCAACCACCTTGAAGAAAATACAACATAAAATACCTACCAGAAAATATACTTGTGTTTTAGTTTTGCTCGTGTGAAAGAGTAATTTTAGTCAGGCTTCAAAAATCCTATAATTAATAGGCAATATTTACATAATGATTTTCCTCCCTCAGATTTTCTCCGGAGTATGGATATGGAAGAGAGTGAAAGCTGGAGCCAGGATGATTCCTCGTCACTTGTTTGCTCGGCCTCAGCATCCTCTGTGGCTGGCTCCATTGTGGAAGCATCTTCATCATCTATTTCTGGATCGGTGGCCGAAGCATCTTCAGAATGTTCAGATAACCCAGAGTTTTCACATGAACCTGTACATATCAACGATGAAACTATTATGTTACCGTCGGATCTGTGTACAAATTCACATCTACTTAAGAACATTCTAAATATTGAAAACATAACTAATTGTATTCCGCCAGAAGATTTAGAAACACTTTTTGTAAGTATATTTTTCTTTACTCAATACAAAAGTATTTGTTTAATTTAAAACTAAAATTTGTTTAACTTAACTGTCCACAGAATAAAAGTTTAATTCACCCATCCAAGCCAGCCTAGTTAGCATGAAGGGTATCTAAATTACAAAATTAAATTATGAATTGAATATTTTATAGGATCATTTAGTTGGAGTTTTTTTTTTTTTTTTTTTTTTTTTTTTTGAAGTAACCACAAAAAAAGACGAAAAGGATGAACTTCCGAGTGTAGGTAAACAAATCAAACACAGTCCAAAACGAACAAATCAAACAGTAGCTCAGAATAGATTAGACGAGGTCCCGAAGCTAGAGAAACTGAGCTGAAAAAGATGAACTTCCGAGTGTAGGCAAACAAATCAAACACAGTCCGAAACGAACAAATCAAACAGTAGCTCAGAATAGATTAGACGAGGTTCCGAAGCTAGAGAAACTGAGCTCAGACTTGGATCTGAAACGAGCACCTCCTAGTTCAGAGCGTGAGGGTTTGACTCCTAGTCCGAAGAGAAAGAAATTGTCAGCAGGATTCCAGGCGTTTTCTCCGGCCACTTTGTCAGATTTGGATGGGCTGAATATGATGGACTTGCCGATTCAGTTTGATGAGAATAACGACATGAATGTAACCGATATTGAGTAAGTTATTAATTTTTTTGACTAAACTGGCCATTTCTATTTTACTAGATATTTAACCAATTTTTTCACCTCTATAAATTCGATCCTATCCTACCTAGTTAGCTTGAAAGATAGCGCGTCTGCCTTGTGAGCGCTAGGTCACGGGTTCGAATCCCGTCTGGGGCGACCTTTATCCTTAACCGGTGAGGTTCGTTCTCGGAATGGCTGGCTATTTTCCATCTTGTTCTTCAATTTCGGGACTTGACAACTCGGTTTTTACAGTTCCCGAGCAAACCTCTTCAATCGGCCATCATTGTGGGATTTTATTATAGTCACAAATAATTTAGACAGGATTCAAGTGGTTATTTCATTCCGCAAATATTTGATTCAACTAATATCTGGGATTTTCTTCTACAGGCCCACTCCCACGCCAGCAGCTGTTGAAAAGCACTGTCTATTCTCGTTAATACGAGACATCATCTGCTCTAACCCATACCATCGTATGAACATGGAGGAAATCAAATCCAATCTACACCAGTGGGCACAGAAACCTGAGAATCAACAGAGTCCGTACAACACATGGGAAGATCTGTTGCAACCCGCTGTGTCCTTCCTGGCTGGAGAATATCCTGGTAAATATTTGTTTCATTCAATTTTACTTGTCAGAATTTTAGCAAAAAATTTCTTCAAAAATGAAACTAGGTATGTACCCAAAAAAGTGATTTTATTGCTGACAGAAAGGCAAAAGTTTTCATTCCTACACTGGCAGTCTAAATGAAATATGTATTTGTGACTGTAATACTGTGACTGTTCACAGTCATTTGTAGAATTTGTATGGCTAAAAACCAGCTTTAATTATACATTATACACTATGCAATGTATTATATCGAGCCTAATTTCGATTTTCAGAAAACCAACCCGAGGATTTCGTTCCATTCATCGAATACAAGATACACTATGCAATGTATTATATCGAGCCTAATTTCGATTTTCAGAAAACCAACCCGAGGATTTCGTTCCATTCATCGAATACAAGAGTAATATCGACACATATCAATGGATAGGCGCTGGGCGGGATTCAGATAATAATCTCATCCAACTGAGCAACCTTTGGAAACAGTGCAAGAATGAAACTCGTGTCACCGTGATAAATCCACCGAACGAAGCGCAGAAGAATTGTGAGCTGGATTTGACACCACCTTCCAGATATCCCACGTCTTGGACTGTGAGACCTTGTACTGCTGAGGAGAAGAAGATGTTTCATGTTCAAGTAAGTGTTAGATTTGGTCTAGTCAGGCTTCAAATGATAGTCTTCCTATGCCAAATGACAGTGCGTTGCTCGAAATAGGTTGTTTTAGTTAGTTAATTTTTATGAGTCTGAATTTCTGAAACCTTTGTTAATATGCTGACCACGTTTTATGTATGCTGTTTGCGAAAAGAAATATCTACCTCAACCGATGATGATTCTTGGTAAGATGGTAAAAAATTAAATGTCCCAGTTTCCAGTCTTTTTCCAAAAAAATACTCGTACACTTTAAACGGTTGGGGGCACGGTTGGTCCAGTGGTAACGCGCTTGCTTGCCATGCAGAAGGTCCCGGGTTCGAATCCCACCATCGACAAAAATTTGTACTCGTTTTTCGATTGCAAATATTTCAACGGGTTACTTTCTGGTGTTCCCGTGTTGACCCAGCACCTAAATGGGAAGTATTGTGCCCCTTCTCGCCCATCTGACGAAAGGCAAACTACGGGATGGGCATGCCACGCCACAGGCCACATCAAGCGTTTTACATGCAAAGTAAGTGAGAGGTTCATTTAAAAGGGCCTATGTGTAAAAAAACGTAATTCTGGGATAAATTTTACATCACTGTATTACTTAAAATGTCTCTCCTGAAAAGTAGCGAAAATCACATAGGCCGTTCTTCTTGGGAACGATTCAATTGCTGTCCACCAATAATACAAGGTAAAAAGACGTTGCAACGAAACGCAATATTCCCTAAAGAAAAACCAAATGCAGTATCTCTTAATCGGAATACTTAACTCCTGTCTGTTTTATTTCGCAGGAAAAGGAACGTTTCGACAACCCTCACAAGCCATACGTGTACCGCATGCATGGTTATGAATCAGTAGTGGGTCCATTGAGAGGAATATTCGCCATGAGTCAATCAGCACCGTATGGGAGAGGTGGGAGGGATCATTGTATGCTGACTAGGAATAGACCCACGTATATCACCATTCTGGCTTTAGGTAAGGCGAGGTCCATTTCAGTGTGAAATTTATCCTAACCCATAATAATAATAATAATAGTGCTTATTTATACTGCTCGCATAGGACTGAAAAGTCCCTTTACTCCAGCAGTAGGCTACTACTATTACTGTGGTCAAAATTCTCAAATTATATGAGGATAAAATTTCATACCTCGGCTGGGATTGAACCCACGCCCTCCTGTTTACCAGGCGAGCGCCTTGACCACTACACCACCGAGGCCACAACCCATAGATTAAAAACCAAACCTAAATCTATTGGATTGCATGAAAAACAAATACTCAATTAGTATTTAAAACCTAAAGCTGTTCAAAGTCCTCATAACCAGTGACAACGTTTCCCTTGGTCAAACCTATTAAAATAGTTGACAGGGACAGAGACTTTGACAAATAGATTAAAACATTGACAAAATTTCTTTGTGAGCTTCAATCAATCAGACATCTTCAAGCTTTTTCTAAGATTCGATCTTTTCCCCCCAACTTTTTACAATCATGGTAATACTTCCTTATTTTAATACATATTTTATTCACCAACTTAACTTACAAAATCTTCCCTAGTTGTATTTTTGGTAATTATCTCTCTTTATTTTTAATCCATTATTTATTTTATTAATTAGTTAATTATTTTATTTATTTAATTAATTCTCTTTCAGTTCGTGACGCGGTTGCTAGGTTACCAAACGGCCAAGGTACTCGTGGTGATGTGTGTACGTTGCTTCAAGATTCCCAATACCTATGTTCTACGGATAAAGATGTTGAGTTAAATACCATAGTGAGTGGAGCTCTGGATAGACTTCATTCGGAGTTTGACCCGTGTGTTCGATATGATCAGAAACGGAAGATTTGGCTCTATTTGCATAGGAATCGGACGGAGCAAGAATTTGGTAAGTGGAAGTATTTCTAACTATTAAATTGTATTGAAAATTGTTTCTTGGACGACCAAGAAACACATGGGAAGGTGGTGTCAGGGAATCTCTCGAATCCGTTGAAATCCGACAAGATTGGCAGACCATCGCCCAGGACAGACAAGAATGGAGAAGGCTGGTGGGGGAGGTCAAGGACCCTCGCGGTCTGTGAATTTTATCGCTTTTTGGCGGTTTTTGGTGTAATTCAATAATATCTTGGGAACGGTATGAGCTAGAGACTTGAAATTTGGTATGTAGTCCACAAATGAGACAAGAATGTAACTCAAAACTTTTGGTTAAGATAGGTGCTGCGGTTGGTGGTATTTTGACCGCTTTTTGACGGTTTTTGACCGTTTTTTGGCGGTTTTGAGCTATACTGACTAAAAGGTTAAAGATATTGTAAGTTACTAATGAGTGTAAAAATAAGCATCATTCAATAGGATAAGAAAAGTCGTGTGATGTTCACACCAGATTTTTTTTTTTCTTTTTCTTTTGAAAATATCATTCTGATTCATCTTTTTTTTTTTTACAGGATTGAGCAGAAAAAGTATAAAATAAATCTACTAATTGAAGGCATCTTAAAGAGGAATGAAATATTACAAGCCAAACATTCGGAAAACACATCAATCGGAAAATGTTGGAGTCAGCAATCATCAAATGTATTGAAGAGAGGTTCAGTTACCAAATCGGAAAGAGATATTCCTCTCAGTCGAATAAACCATAGATTCAATCAAATATTGAGTATTGTAAATGAAGATGTGGGTGCTAGTTCATCATCAGATAATGATAGTAGTGATGGTGAGTGAATTATTGAACTTATTACTTACTTGGATTTTTCTTTCTTTAGGTCCTGTATTTTTAGTTTTAATTCTTGTAAAAAGGAAGGGAAAAAATATCAACATCAAGCCTGTTGGGAGGCGCGAACGTCAAGAGTTCAAAGCACCAACTGGCCTATATTAACTCAAAATGTTTTTTTGGCATTTTCATCTCAACTTTTCTCTCACTTCCATTGAAATTCAAGCAAATTTTATTTCATCTTCTGTACAAGAAATTAATATTTATTCTACTCTTGGTTATTTTTGGGTGCAAATTACTGTACTCACCAGACCAATTTTAATAGGTATAATGTCACTGGAATGCATGCTTATTCTAATTCTTCTTATTAATCTCCATATTTCAACTTTCAGACGAATCTACTAGTGTTCAAGATTCAACACCTGTTGATATGTCGGAGGTAGACCTAGAAATTGTCAATCCTACTCTTCTTCCCACTCAGACATCTCAAAATGAAAACTTTGCATTCTCTAGTCATCAAGTACACGATACAGATAAAATATACCACAAACTTTTGCAATCTTATGCCATGCGGATACGAAAAAAGAAGGCAAGTTTTTTCTAATTTAAATGATTTTTTTTTTTTTTTTTTTTTAACCCAAATACCATTGAGAGGAATATTCGCCATGAGTCAATCAGCACCGTATGGGAGAGGCGGGAGGGATCATTGTATGCTGACTAGGAATAGACCCACGTATATCACCATTCTGGCTTTAGGTAAGGCGAGGTCCATTTCAGTGTGAAAAGTACCTAGTTTAATAAATGGTACACAACCTTCTTAATATTAAGTAATATTTACGTAGAACATTGTGTACCAACGTTTCCCATTTAAGTGAAATCAATTGCTAAAGGATCATCAATTTCAACCCTGATTTTTCTGATACGAAATACGAAACATTATAGGTAATTTTATCTAACCATATTCTCCCTCTGTCATGTTTACAGCCTTACATAAGCGGTAGTATAGAGTCGTGTAAACCAAGGCTGAGTGATTTCACGTTCACTCCGTTACAAACTGGTAGAGATTCTCAAATTATATGAGGATAAAATTTCATACCTCGGCTGGGATTGAACCCACGCCCTCCTGTTTACCAGGCGAGCATTATAGGTCATTTTATCTAACCATATTTTCCCTCTGTCGTGTTTACAGCCTTACATAAGCGGTAGTATAGAGTCGTGTAAACCAAGGCTGAGTGATTTCACGTTCACTCCGTTACAAACTGGTAGAGGGAGCTCTCCTACAACTCCTCATAGACATCAGCAACTATTGAGTGGGGGACATATCGTCTTGCAAGAACCAACAGTCAAACTAGAAACCAAAGATGTGAAACCAGCACTGCAGCCATTCAGTAGTGTAAGCAATTAAATGATTACACTTTGAACTTGTCCAAAAGGCCGAGAAGCGAATAATGATTGGGTGTTTTTACCACTGTTTTATTTGAATTGGATAGGCACATTTTTTATGACTAAAAAAAAATGTAAATATCCCCGTTGTGGACTTTTTCAGAGAAATCTGAACTTTGATAAAGTTCATACACCTCTAGTTAAAGTTAAAAAAAGGCCTTAAAAAATGGAAAGTAGACAAAGATTTACCTTGAAACTGTAGTTGTTTTATTTGAATTGGATAGGCACATTTTTTATGACTCAAAAAAAATGTAAATATCCCCGTTGTGGACTTTTTCAGAGAAATCTGAACTTTGATAAAGTTCATACAACTCTAGTTAAAGTTAAAAAAAGGCCTTAAAAAATGGAAAGTAGACAAAGATTTACCTTGAAACTGTAGACTTGGCCACTATTTTGTTTCCTGTAGGTATATATTTTTGGTATCAAACTATTTCTTACCGATGCTATATTTTGAATTTCACGTTTCAGATATGTAAAAAAGAAGTCATACCACCTTCTGAGGATCTTGTGAAATCTGAAGACGATGGGATATTAGCCAGTAAAAGTTGGAGGTGAGTTCATTATGTACTACTACTGTAGGATTATAGTTACTTATGTAAATGTTAAATGCAGAATATACGATATCTTGCTGAGGTACAGAAATTTTTCCCTATCTGAGTAGATACTATAAATTACATACAGGGTGTCCCAGAATTTATGCTTAAATTGTTTTTCTCGTAGCCTGTTTAAAAGTGCGAAAAAAAAACGTAATTCTTTGATTTTTAATGCGGATGTTTTGGCAATATCGCGATGCGCGAAAAATTTCGTGAAGTCCGCGAATTGGATGCCAACTTGGGATTTTAAAATATCCGCATCAAAAATCAAAAAATATGGGTTTTTGTTTTTCGAAATTTCAAACAGGCTCCGAGAAAAACAATTTAAGCATAAATTCTGGGACACCCTGTATATTGCATTCTACTTACTCTGTCATATTTATTTTTCCCGTTTCAGCGAATCAATAACATCCGGCTACTCACCAAATCTTCAAAACCTTCTCCTTAGCTCCCCTGGAGTTCCCAGTAGTCCAAGTTATCCTTCATCTCGTTCCACCGCCACCAATACCATCTCAAGTCCTCCCGTGTCTGAAATGAACCGGATAGACCCTCCCTCATCCCTCAGCTCTCCTTTCTCGGATAACTACGGCAAATATTTGAATTCCTGGCCATCACTAACATCCCTGTGCGGGAATTCACTGAAGACCAACTCCCAAGAGGCAAACACGTCCAGTAACCCGACGGCACCTCTGGAAAGCATATCTGAAGAATGTGAAGAAAAACCTGCACAGCTAGATGAAAAACCGGTCAAAACTGAGTTAGTAGATGAAAGTGAACCCGAGGACAAACAAAAACTGCAGACCGAAGTAACCACGAAAAAAGACGAAAAGGATGAACTTCCGAGTGTAGGCAAACAAATCAAACACAGTCCAAAACGAACAAATCAAACAGTAGCTCAGAATAGATTAGACGAGGTCCCGAAGCTAGAGAAACTGAGCTTTGTATTGAAAAAAAAAAAAATAATAAAAAAAATATGTATCTACCACTTTACTTTTACCTAGTTACCACCGAGTCTTCAATCAAGTATTGTGTAAGTTTTTTATTTATATAAAAAAGTTTTTGGCTTTACGAAGGTCCGTCAAATACTTTTATAATATTCGTACAATAATAGTAATTTATGATAATTTTATTATGTTGGTTGAAAAATGTGTACATAGGATATTCTTCGTCTTCGTCAAAGGAAAATATGTAATCAAAACGTTGTTGCTTGAATTTTCAGAAAAACTGCATAAGGAATCTCAGGGCCGCAAACAAGGGAAGAATGCAAGGAAACAACGACCGAAGAAAGAAAATGGAACTCAGACTCCAGGCAAAGGAAAAAATGCAAAATCAAACACAGAGGTAATTGACCAAAGGAGTTTTTACTTACTTTTATGTGTCAGCAAATCAAAATGTATAGTTTGAGACCTTGGAATTGAATACAAACTTGTAGAATGGTGAAAGGTACGTGACCGTTTAGATCTTATAGCAAAGAGGAGGAAAAATATTGTTACTTGTAGGGAAAGTCTTTACAGGGCAGGGGAAATGCTTCACCAACTCTAAACATAAATCCAATCTTTCTAATCATGATTCCAGGCACTACAACTTGCTCCAAGCGATTCAGTACCGACGATCAAAACCATTCTACCTGTCCCCACCGAGGTACCAGTTACCACCAGCGCTCTTCCTACTAGTGTCCCTTCCTCAGTCAGTAGCTCTACAGCCAGCACAAATACGCCCAAACCCCAGAGCGCTCTACAGAAAGCGCTAACCTCAACCACACCTCCACAAGGAAACGTATTGACACAACAACAATGCAAAGATCTATCACCGGACTTGAGATCGCATATATTGAAGATACAAAAGAAACATCAACTAGTCGCACAACTTCAAGAACAACCGGTGAAGATTTCTACTTCTACGTCGACAGAAACCTCGGTTCCTCCTCCTATTTATACTTCCTGTGTTGCTGGCGTCACAACCACTGCCAGCACCAAATCAGAACCTCTCCAACCGAGCCAGGAATCACCTCAGCCAATCAAAAGCTTGGAATCAGGTGCCAAAGGGATACCAATTTCAAGCGCTCCAGTTATGGAGATGTTCAAGGGGATTGGACCTAACCAGATTGGGTCCTCGCGAGTTGTACTGGTTAAAGCTCAAGGTCAAAATGCAATGATTCAGGACGGAAGAAAACCGATCATGATTCTCAAACAGAAAGGTAAGATAGTACTTCACCTACCAGCAACTTATTTTATATTCTTTTTCGGGAAAATTAGAGGATGATGCTTGTGCTATGAAAGAAAATGTCTTTACCATAGGAAGCTGGGATTGATATTTACATTTTTCATTTCCTAGGCGTTTCTTTTAAAATTCCTTCGTCCCGTCCTCTTGACTAATGAAATGTCCAAAATCTTACTGTTTCAGGCACAGAAGGTTCGATTGGAGGCAAGAATATTCCACAGCAAGTGTACTTCATTGATGACAAAACTATTCAGAACGAGCCAGGTCTCTCTCAACTCATCAAACAGCAACAGCAGGCACATTTACAACAGCAACAACAATTGCAACAGCAACAACAATTGCAACAGCAGCAGCAACAACAACAATTGCAGCAACAACAGTCACAACAGCAATTACAGCAGCAGCAGCAGCAACAAACACAACAACAGTCACAACAGCAACAAACACAACAGCAGCAACAATTACAACAGCAAACACAACAGCTATCACAACAACTCCAGCAGCAGCAACAACAGCAACAACAGCAACAACAACAACAACAACAACAACAACAACAACAGTCACAACAGCAACAAACACAACAGCAGCAACAATTACAACAGCAAACACAACAGCTATCACAACAACTCCAGCAGCAGCAACAACAACAACAACAACAATCACAGCAGTTACAACAGCAACAAATTTCACAGCAGCAACAGAACCAGTCTCAACAGCAGTCACAACTACAGCAACAAATGCCACAGCTACAACAGCAGCCTAATGTTTCCTCACAGACAGCACCGACAACAATTGCAGCAGCAATCAACACAACAACAGCAATTGCAGCAGCAACAACAACAACAACAACAACAACAACAACAACAACAACAACAACAACAACAACAGTCACAACAGCAACAAACACAACAGTCACAACAGCAAACACAACAGCTATCACAACAACTCCAGCAGCAGCAACAACAACAATCACAGCAGTTACAACAGAAACAAATTTCACAGCAGCATCAGAACCAGTCTCAACAGCAGTCACAACTACAGCAACAAATGCCACAGCTACAACAGCAGCCTAATGTTTCCTCACAGACAGCACCGAAAGTTCTGCAAACCCAATCCGTCAGCACAAGTACAATGCATTCCCCCGATAGTAATGATCAAGCTACTCAGAATACTGTGGAAACATCTCAGCCAGACAAGCAATCCTTAACACCAGGCCAAGTGCTAACGTGCGTCAGTTCAGCGCTAAACCAGTTTACACAATTCGGAGTGACCACAACATCACGACAAGGAGGAACCAAGAAGATAAACCTCACTCCAACACAACAGAAACAATTGCAGCAACTGTTGTTCACCAAACCACAACTAGTAAAGGCGGGGGGCAATCAACAAACGTTGAATCAGCTGAAACAGGTTTTGTTCCTGAAAACCGGTGTGCTTTCTAAACTGAACAAATCAGGCAAGGGTGGTGAAGAGCAGACGATTCTCTGCCACAATCCTCTGTCTACAGACAATCCTATGTCACAAATGATCATAGTGAAGCAGCAAGAGTCAAATTCCTCGCAGCTTGTAGGAGAAACTATTACGAATGAACAAGTACAGCAGTTGCAGTTTGCAATGAAGCATCATCAGAAAGCGATGGCAAAGAAGAAGAAGGAGCCAGCCCCAACGACAGCAGTGCCAGTGACAACATCAATGCCTACAACTAAGACTACAACGAGTACAATGTCTCCTATACCGTCTGTTACTCAGGGACCTCCTCCTCCTTATACTCCACCTGTGAGCACAGTAGATATGGGACAGAATACATCGGAGCAACCAGTCACACATTTGCAGCTGCATATGACTAATACTAGCAAGGTAAGTAAACCATTGAATTTTTGTACCCTTTTACTTTACATTATTTCTTAGTTTCACCAATGTGTACCGTACCTTCTTAATATTCAGAATCTCCTGAATGTGTACATTCAGAGTATTTACAGTTTCATTGAAACAGAAAATTGTGAGATAGTACATAACTGGGAGTTATTTTGAGTGAATTGTTAATATTTGATTTTTGTTTGGTGTTTTATTTTACAGGAGGACCAAGCCAAGATATCCAGTGCTGCTGCAAATATTCTTGCTCAAAGCAAACCGCTTGTAGCTCAAGGTAATTCTAGTCCCTTTCTTGGTTTAATGTGAGTTTTAGTAGGTAGTTCTTGGAGAGCCTACTTCTTCATTTGACTTCATTATAAATTATAACACTTATTTGAATATTTAGTTCATGTGACGAAGACCACTAAGTTCTCATAGGATCTCCACGATAATTTTCGTTTGTTACTAACTTCTTGGATATTGTTTTTTGCAGGGTTCAAACCACAACATGGTCATGTTTTTTAGTAGGTAGTTCTTGGAGAGTCTACTTCTTCATTTGACTTCATTATAACACTTATTTAAAAATTTAGTTCATGTGGCGAAGACCACGAAGTTCTCATAGGATCTCCACGATAATTTTCGTTTGTTACTAACTTCTTGGATATTGTTTTTTGCAGGGTTCAAACCACAACATGGTCAAATAATAGCAAGAGTAGTCGCGGGATCTAGCCCAAGAGCCGTCATTTCAAGCGGGGATACCAAATCAATTGCTGTCTCATTCACTCAAACTGCCACCAAAACCACAATTAACTCTAGTGGTAAACCAGCTACTACTCCTGCCACCACTCAAGCTACATCTCCTGACAAAACCAACCAAGCATTCCCTGTCAATATAAAACACCAAGTTGTCGGCAAATTCGTTACAGCTCAAGGAAACCAACAGATTCTAGTTCAAAATCAAGCCGGTTTGCTGAAAAACTCGAAAAATCAACCTCTAGTAGCGAAATTCGTCACTCAGGGATCACATAATGCTGCTCATATGATCAAAGTGCTGTCTAATCCCCAGGGACAGCCGTTCATAGGGAAGATTTCTACGGGAGGCATCAATTCGAAACCCATTGTGGCGAAAATCACGAATGCTCAAGGACAACCTATTTATTCGATGGAAGATTTGTTTTCCCAGTCCAATAAAGGTGAGTGTCAGTTAACTTATTTTGAACAACACTCGAAATTATTTGCTATTATTTTCAAATTTGTTCGTAGACAGATCTCCACCATTTTTCACAATCCTGGGTATCCTTAATTTCTTCATTTGTTTTCAATGATGTTGTCCGTCCGTCAACATTGTAAATTTCTTTCTTGCTAGTGAAATACTAAGGAAGTTTCAAATGCTTATAAGTTTCAAATATTTATTCACATATTATCTTCGATTATTTCAGGTGCTGCAGCCTGTTTCCGTATTGCCTCCTCACCCAACACCTCCAAACCTCAGAAAATAGTCGCCTCAATAAACTCTCCAACTCAATCAATAGCACCCGATCAGCAACAACACAAACCTCAGAACATTCTCATCAAACCTCAACAACCACCGCAACTTCTATCTCCTCAGCCAGGCTTAAATCAAATATCTGTGAGCCAACAGACTCAAATGATGACTGGGAAACCGGTTCAATCTCTGACAAATCAGCAGCTGACTGCCATTACCTCTCAAGCACAGCTTCAGCAAGCGTTGAGTCCGAGTTACGATAAAAGTAAAGACGATACGGCTAGATCTCAGCAACAGAATATGTTTACTACACAATACGTTCAGACGATACCCAACCAACCAGCTGTTAGTAGTCAGCAGAAAATTCAGGTCAGTAGCTTTTACTTGGGACGTTCTTTGTTCAAGATGGGTCTTTCTTTTGGGGGGTTGTTCTATGTTCATGATAGCTTAAGTAGTTTGAAATTAATATTAATTTTGTTTCAATACTTTCAAGTCTACAATCGTATACTAAAAGAATTGCCTCGTTCTAAGTACTGTCTTAATAGTATTTTTATCTTCCCTAGTTACTTCATTCTAATCATTAGATTGGTAGATACCGGCTGTGATATTGAATAATTTTTCGTGATATCGAGAGAGTTCTCCAAAACATCTTCCCAAGATTTTCCACCCAACCACAATACCAAAACCATCTCTTTTCCCCAGGTTGCTCTATCACAGGCAGACAACACACAACAATTCCAGCAGTATCTCCAAACCAACCAAATCCTCACTCAAGTTGTCACCAGTTCAGACCAGCTACAAAACATTGCCGCTAAACCCCCGGCCAATGTACAGCAGAAGAATGTGATCAATATATCGCAGCTAGTGACTAACATGAATACCACCGGTGCTAAGGATGAAACGTTTGAGGGAGACCAGTTGAAGAACGCAACGGTTGTACATCAGGGAACACAGTATGTAACTACATCGGTGGCAGGAATACACCGACTGGTTCAACAGGTACTTTGACTTTCTATTCTACCCAAGGCGATAATTTCGCCCTTTGTTTCTAATTTCTTGTGTTTGTGTAGGTACATTGAATTATAAAGAGTCTAAATAAACACATAAAATGGGTCAATACCCTGAATTCTGACTTGACTTTTCGGAGATTCATCTTGAAAAGAAGAACATCAGTAAGTTATACTCTACATGATTGGGTGACATCATCAGTGTACAAATCGCTCATAAGATAGGAAAAGGGCTTCAAGAAAGAAAAGAAAAACCAAAATACTCCTCAATAATTAACGCTCTTACAGTATTCTCTTCAAGAGGACGAGGAACAAAACTGCAGTGATCTAAGGTTTTTTTTCCGGTCGTTCTGATTCGTTTAAATAATAAAAAAAATACTGAATACCATCTTCCTAAGTTCAAAATTATTTGATTGTTTCAGCCCAGTAATAAATTCATCACAACAACAAGTACAGCTCCACAACTAGTTCGAATGGTACCTGCCGGTAGTTTGAAAAACCTGGGAAGTAATCCGTTCATATTGACAAGTGGAAAGGGTCAGCAGACTACCATGACAGATGTGAGTTTATTGAACTTGATTTTCTATTTAATTATCTGTATAATTAACAATCTTATGATCTATGGCAAACTGCACTAGGTAGAATGTGTCTTTGGTCTGTTTATGGATAACTTGATTTTAGAACTAATGCTGTAATTTAGACAAAGCTGCCAAGGTCTAAACCCTGAGTTATTCATGAAAACAAATCATTTTTGGTACTCCTGAAGGTTGTTCTAAAGGTTGAACATAATATTTAAATTTAACGATTAGTTTGAGCAATTTGACCATACTGATAGATTCTGACGTGAATTTGTGAAGATTAATCTTTAAATTTTGAGGCCAAGTTACAACGTTATGGAGTTGTTTTCGGGTATTTTAGGATAAATGGAAGCTATTATTCAATTACCTAAACTTTTCCTTTTTCTTCATTTTCCAGCCATCTCAACTAACAAGCCAAGGTACCGTTCTGCTCGCTCCCCAAGCCATTCAAACGACAAACGGCCGTACACTAACCTTAGTCCAACAGGGAAACGGTCAGCCATTATTATTGCCTTCTAACTTTCAAGGCGGAACGCTCAACATCAAAACGCTGCAGGGCATGAAAGTCATACCTTTCTCTCAAAACGGTAAAGTTCCTTCTTTTTCCAACAAAAAATATACGTATTAATAATGTGCATTTTTCGTGGTAATTTTATGGCCGAACTTACCACTGAGAGTTAACACAGTGTCAAGAGTTTTTTTTTTTTATGTCACCCATTTGAGACCAAGGGATGGAATTTTACCCTCGATATAATTTGAGAATTTGTCCGTACTAATGGCCGATCTTACCACTGCGAGTTAACACAGTAGTAGTGTAGCTACAAGCGTAGATTTTTGATTATGTGCAATGTGCTGAGCCGTGAGCTGATTTTTGCCGAAAATTCGGCTCACGGCTCAGCACATTGCACATAATCAAAAATCTACGCTTGTAGCTACATTACTCACAGTGTCAAGGGTTTACTTTAACGTCACCCATTTAGTTTACACAGGTCAGTACTTCTTAAACTCTGGACTAACTGAAAACAATCTGTGGTAAGATCGGACATAAGAGATTTTGTCAATTTTTGTGTGAATGCACCAGTTTCCGAAGGCTCGCTGAAGTTCAGCAACTTCGCACTTGGTTAATATCTGGATGGGTGGCTATCTGGGCAATTCCTTAGTGCCGACTTTTTCCGGTCGCACTCAGGCTGGGTGAGTTTAATGTGAGGAGGCTGGTAGCTTGTCGCCGAAAGGAGAGTAAAACACCTGTCACTAAACACCTTATTAGTTATAGAGTGACATTAAACCTGCATCAAACTAGGCCATAACTACTGTAATAAATCCCTTACCCTACTTAACTTTTGTCTTTATTCCAATCATTCTTTTTTAAAGGGGGAGTTGTTTTACCAAGTGTTGTGTATATCCTTGAAAGTTGCCTAACTTTTCAATATTCTTTTTTGGTTTGCAGGTCGCCAGCAAGTACTAGCGCGCATAATACCTCCAAATGTTAAGTCCGCTCAACAGCCTGTGGCCAGTGCACCTCAGAAACCTAACGTAAAGACTGATGGAGATCCTTCACCTACGTAGATAGAACATAGAACCTATCTAGATAAGGAAATGATTCAGTTCTTAGGGTAGGATCACATGATATGGCAGAGCGATATAATTGAGGACATTGATTGAAGAAGGGCGTAAGTTGGAAATCTGTGTTTTGAGAAAATCGGCTTTAACGTTTTTGGCATTCTTTCCTGAAAAAATTGTAAGCTCAACTTTGTCTGAAGTTATATTGATGGTAGACTTAGTAACTTTGTGAAGGTTCATTTTAAGTATCTAAATATGAAAATAACTTTTACTCTTCACTGGTAATAACTTTTTGTCTGAAGTTACTTACTTTTATTTTTCAAAGGGTTTTGAATCGATTTGACATATAAATTACGAATATTCCAAGGGGAATTCCCTTTTTTTTTAAGTATTGAAAAAAGTCGAACTGACGCCCTTTTTCAATCAATATTTTTCTAAACCAAATAAATATTGGTCTAGCAATCATGTTTTAAATTTTCAAATGTGATTAAAACAGAAAGTAGGAACTAAAACAAACACTTAAGATTAACTTGATACCTATGGCGTCAAATTTTTGCTATGTACTATAGAAAATTGTCAGGTTATATATACTAATTGTCAGGTTATATATACTATAGAAAATTGTCAGGTTATGTTGTTCATATAATACTCTCAACCCGGACGTGCTGGGTTCGAATACCGGTTGGGAGGAAATTTTCAAACTTCCCCCCTTCCCCAAAAGGTATTGTAGATGTAAAAGTAATGCGAAATTCATTCGAACTTTTTTTTGTCGACAGTCGACATGAATAGACGAGTAACACCCCTGTCGACTTCTTACTGTGATCAATTTGTGTTTTGTATTATTTTAGCAGTTAAGTTTAAGGTATGTAATTATTATTTGTGTTTATGTGTTGTTTTTATTAGTGATAAGTTAACTTTAAGTTTGTAAATATTACTGGCAGCATTGTTTTGTACTTTTTATGCACTAGATTTTTTCGTAAGAGGATTTTCTGCCTTGATTGTTTTTTTTTTTTTTTTTTTTTTTTTTTTACAAGCTCCTATTTTTTCCTTACAAAGTGGGAATTTGGTCCGCGGACAATAGTTTAAGAACCACTGCCTTTAGATATATCTAATGTGAAATTCATGAAGGTAATTACTGAATTGTTTCCTTTGTTTTTTTTTTTTTTTTTTTTTTTTTTTTTTTTTTTTTGAGGATTTTAACCAGCTCCTTATTATTTTGTCCTTACGAAGCTGAGTGAACACGGGGTCAAGTGCATTAGAACACATCACATGGCTTCAGGCACACTCGATTTGTCAAGGTTAACTAACCTTTCCCTTGGGATCAATTTAGTTCGAAAATATTTACCAAAATGTGTACCCCGATTTACGAATTTTCCCAGCATACAGTGTCAGATAATCCAACTACGCGCCAAACTCAACGTTGCTTAACTTTCGTGTTCTTGTAGTAGATTACGAAGAATATTCTTTCATTAACGCTCTCTTTTTGTAATAAGTTTTCCTTGTAAAAGTCAATGCAAATTTATTTTGTAAATAAGTAAGCTTGAGACCTAAGTATGTACATTTTGTAAGTTACCTTAGTGCACAAGTCATAAATGTAAAATTGAGATGTCTAGTTTATACCTATTTGTGTTAAATGGGTAAATAGTAATAATTATCTAAGGTATAGGTAGTAAATAATGTTGTACATTTGTACAAGAATTGTACAAAATAATGTACAAGATATTTCAAAATATCGTTTGTATTAAGATACATGAATTTATTGTATTTACCTTTGTAAATGTTAGAACACTTTGCACTTGTAAAGAGAACAAAACATCCCTTGGTTTAAGAATTCTTGTGAGGGAACTCTGTACAAGTTATAATATTTATTTTATTCTCATGTACTTATAGAATTAGAATTCCTAATGTATACCCTGTTTAAGTGATAATGCTGAGTATTCCTATTATTTAAATATTGTTTAATAGAGCTACTTACACAAAGTAAATCATACATCGGCGTTGTTTATTTCTTCTAAATATTGTCAGATTATGTGCCGCTCTGTGTCTACTCTATCGGTACTGAAATTAGAAATTGACAAAGAAAAGGAATCTGAATAATTTATACAATTTACATATTTATTATTCTTTTATACATTACCTACCTTGGTTAGGTATACCTAAATAGAACAAAGAGAAGGTAGAACAATCACATTTTTCTCTATTTTCGCTCTAATTTTATCTGTTAAGCCTACTTTATTAGACAAAAGATTAATACACCCTAATGCCCCATTTAATAAACTGTTTAAATTTAACCGAATGGGATCAAAATCGGAAGAAAAATCGCACAGTTTAGCCCGCTATACATAGATACAGTACAGAAATTTAACAGAGATTCACATCCTTACGAATGATTATCACTGAAAGAAAAACAAAAAAAAAAACACATTTCATACAGATATAATTGGTATTGGTACAAGTAGGGCCATTAGCTACTTCAGCCCTATGCCAATACGATCTTGTTAGATCTTTTGTGACTGCGACCTGAGACCATTAAAGTAGTCTTGGTGACGGTGATGTCAGAATATTACGAAAATGAAGTGTAAATTTTTAAAGTTTCTCTCAGGAACTGCTGACAGCTTTGGGGATCAATCGAGGGACTTGTCGCAAAAAAAAAAAAGACTTCTAAATAAGCTGTACATAAGCTGTATATTTCTTATGGGCTATAAGTCGTTTTTGCGTCAAACCCCTCAATTACTCTCTGTACTGTCAGCAGTCTAGCCAACTCTTCTTGTTTACAAATGAAGAGAATTCTCACACTTCCTGTTTCCAAAGAACTTGCATAAGTGTCCCAGCACCCGATGTTTTCAATAGGACCAGTTTCACCACTTGCGGTGAATTCGAACATTGAATGGTTGATATTTCAAGTTGTTGATATCTCTAGTAAGTTGTTGATGGTTGTTGATTCTGCAGGTGATTACATAACAGATGCCTGCCTGTCCAATCAATAGATTTCTTAGGAGAAATTCTTAGTAGGTGAGCCTAATCATTACCTACTTGTCCAAATACCGATTTTTTGGTCAACCAAATTTGGCACTTGAATGCTTAATATTTTGAGGAAGATTTTGAAGAAGTGGTCCGTTTAACTTTTGGAAATTTGGCCTGATTTTAAAACCAGCTGGCTGTTCACTTTCAGTGCCAAAAAGCAAGTTTTATAATTTTAAAAATATAATCTGGTGTGAACATTTTACGAAAGGCAGGTTGAAGAATAACGGATGAGTGTCCACCTCAAAATCTCTAGTTCTGGCCAGTCTTTTTCTTCTTAAAGTCTCAATACTCTTTTGGCTAGGACCACAATCGGAGGTTAAATCTAGTTTAAATTTGGAATTGAGCAAGTCTGATTGGTTGATTTCAACCTTTTCAGCCAATCACATTGCATTAATTAAAACCAAGTTTAAACTTCGCGGTCCTTGCCATCAGGCTTTCTTCTTGAATTCTCAATGCTCGCTAGAAGAATTTCATGATTCTTTGCATCTGTTCATCGGTTAGTTTACATTTACTGAAGTAGTTACGGCATACTTGATTATCTTTGGTGATTTTACCCAGAGCTGCCGCTGTTCTGAATATTGTGTGTGCCTCATTTTCTTGCTTGAACCTGAAACACAAAATAATAAATCAAGACATTCATCCCACTATCTAAATATTCCTACTAATCTTATTTGACAAAGAAGAAAATAGGTAAACACGCCTAAAGTCTTAACTTTGGCCAGCCTAGTTAGCTTGGACTCTTGGAAGGTAGCGCGTCAGCCTTGAAAACGCTGTCACGATTCGATCTCCGCCTGCGTTTCCTCTATTAAACTTCCTTGGCTGCAGATTGGCCATCCCGTAGTATGCCTCTCATCAGATGGGCGAGAAAAACATAATTATCTATTCTCATTTAGGTGCTGGGTCAACACCAGAAACACAAAGTAACTCGTTGAAATATTGCAATTTAAATGTAATACTTTCTCATTACTAGTATAGCTTCTCTATAATAATAATAATAATAATAATAATAATAATAATAATAATAATAATAATAATAATAATAGTGCTTATTTATACTGCTCGCATAGGACTGACAAGTCCCTTTACTCCAGCAGTAGGCTACTACTATTATTGTGGTCAATTTCTCAAATTATATTGAGGATAAAATTCCATACCTCGGCTGGGATTGAACCCACGCCCTCCTGTTTACCAGGTGAGCGCCTTGACCACTACACCACCGAGGCAGGTAACATAGAAACTAAAAAGAATACACATTTTTGTCCATGGTGGGGCTAAACGTGTCCTTTTAGAAACTTACCTCAAAATATTCATAATAGTTTTCTCATGGACATTGAGAGTATGGTGTGGCATAACTCCTATCTGGCAGACCAGGCGTCTCGCACATTGTGATTGGTCGTAATCCAATATTTCAGCGAAAGTAATGAACGTGTTTTCGTTGACGAATGGGAGTTGAGATTCCAGCTTGAGCTTTTCTATCTCCTGAAATGACGATAGAATAGAATATAAGATACCCGGTACATTGTTTATCCTGCTGAGTTAATGTTTAAGTGTGTCTCAACAAATGTGAGGAGTTGTGAACGCACCTACTCAGTCAAACTCTCAGAACGCGGGGAAAACCAACTCCTTTCTCGAAAAAGCTCAACAAATGTGAGGAGTTGTGAACGCACCTACTCAGTCAAACTCTCAGAACGCGGGGAAAACCAACTCCTTTCTCGAAAAAGATCTGGTACCACCTACATTCAAATACTCGTACTAATTTACATCACATTGCATAATTTGATAAATTTGCAGGCGTTCATTAAAATTGCTCGTAATCTTGTTTCACTTGGGTAGGTACCTACTCATACCTATATATCGCGGTAAAAAATCACACTTTAAGATTAGAGGTAAATCAATTGAAATCTAATGACTTATTTCAGTCTAAATCTACCTAGCGGTTTTTTTTTTAAGAGGTTTGACAGAGGAAACTGTAACTGCTATGGTCTTATCGGCCCGAAATCGAAGAGAGAAGGAAGACAGGATAGGAGAAAGCCAGCCGTTCCGAGAACGAACATTATCCCACCAGGATGAAATCCGCCCCGGGCGGGAATCGAACCCGCGGCCTAGCGCTTACCTAGCGGTTTAGTGAACTGTTTAACTATCTCAAAACAGGTCGCTGTGGAGCCCCTTCCCCTATTCTATTCCATTTCACCCCTAGTCCATTTTCACCCATCCTTACCTGATCTGGAATCGACCTCTTCCACAATCCCAGCAGTTTGCCGGCAGCATGCGCGGGTCTCTGCCAATGCTGATAGTCTTGCGCTAATTTATGCATGAGATACATTCCCATTAGACCCATAAACATCATGAGCGCGAGTCTCATGAAATGTCCTCCCGCTCTGATGAGAGCGCTTAGCGCGAGAATGACTAGACATTGATAGATTGCTTGACGGTTCAGCATTTTGATAAACGTTTCACATGAGATCCTGAAAATATCGATTTTAATTTTAAGGTCCGGGGCCACAAAGTGAGTTTAAACTCCGATTAAGTTTTAATCTCGGTTTAAGCCTTATAAACAAATCTGATTGGCTAAAATTTTTGGAATTTTTAAAAATCAACCAATCAGATTGCTTATTCCGAGAGTTAAAAACTTAAACCGAGTTTAAACTAATTTTGTGGCCCCGGGGGTAAGTAGGTAAGTAGCTGTTTTTGAGTAGATACCCAGTGTAATATAATAATGGCCGGGCATCTTGAATCTCATTGGCTGATTGCCAATTTGATTTCTAACGGCATTTAACCAACGAATCCCCTGTTAAAAAGCAGAAAATAGCCATCCATGATGCATTTGGATTAGATACCTACCTATTATTTACTCTCTAGAATCTATGCTCAGGTAGGTAGGTGGGTAGATGTAGGTAGGTATGTATGTACGTATAGGTATGTATGGACAAAAAAGATCAATTTAGACTTTTAGACAAACCTTTGAATCCTGAGACACTATCGTCTACTCCATGTTCCTGTGGAAAAATATATTCAGCACATAATCCATCAGCGGCATTATTGAACTTAGTAACCAACGATTTTCATTGAATAGTTAGACACATCAATATACCTAGAATATGTTAAAATTGATTTAATCTTATGTGACGGATACGCCAAATCGCAGACGGCTACAAAATGATTTGTTCGCAAGAAGGCAGATTTTAATATGTATTTACGAGTAAAATAATGCAAAAATAGAAAAAGCACATGCAAAACTATCGGCTCACTTGATTTTATTTAATTTTTCTTATTTAGGTAGGTATTTTATTTATTTTTTAAGGCAAATTAATCGCAAAAATCACCAGCCCACACGGTCAAAAAACAAACCTAACCGCTCAAAAAGTTCGAAGGAAACTGATGGTAAAAAAATGGTATTACCAAGTTAATCCGATAGAACCGTTTATGTAACCGTTTCTTAGGAACGCGTCTATTGAGAACGGTCAAGTAATAATTGATATCAAAACCGCGACATGTTAAGGAAGAAGAGTAGGATGGGTGAGAAGTTTGGTGGACTTATTCACAAGGGCTGAGCTTTGTATCTTAGACACGCATAATGAGTGGTGGACTTATTCACAAGACCTGAGCTTTGTTGCTCAGACACGCATAATGCATGCTAGTACTCCAGTACTAGGCTTAATTATGAGTTTATGAAGATTATGTAAACATAATATCAATTCTATTATCCCTTTGTTACATGATTAACTTTATTTTGAATTGGATCATCCTTACTATAACTTGTTACCTATGTACTATTTACCTAGTTACCTATGTACTATTTTTGTTTGTCTCAAGTAAATGTGCGTCTAGATACATAATTCATTAGGAACATGGTAGAGATATGAAAATAATACGTATAGGTAATAAATTAATAATAATTCATGATATTATCGGAAACTTCCTATTCGAAGATGTTTGTGGGTCGCGGAGATTCCCAAGAATGATTGAGCACAAAGGAGGGTGAGGAAAAAATTTGGCACCCAAAAAGGAACGCGAAAATGCAAGCCAAAAAAAGACAAATTTGGCAATAATGAAAAAGTGGAAAATTTTGACTCCAATAGACGGAAATTTTTTGGTAAAATAAAAATGAGTAGAATCAATATAAATTCCGGAGGATGTAAGTGACCCTCAACCAAAATTCCAAAAAATAAAAAAACAGTAGGAATTGGCATTCCTACAATCCATTTGATACAACCAAAATTGTGGAAGTAGAGATACCGTCCAAAACTTTTCAAACACCCTATGTTCACTTCCACTTTCATCTTCAACTTGTTCTAAGTTTAACACAACTTTAACCCGTACCATTAGTAGAAATGAGGACACAAATAAAATTGTGGAAGTAGGAAACACAGCAAAGTTCACATTCATTGCGAAGCAAAAGTTCGTATCAAGAAGTCGAACTAATATAGGCCCAACATAAAATTTAGTGAGTTCCAAATTTTGTTAACACAAGTAGGTACCTATTTTGTTGCTGCTCTTCTTCTTCTTCTTCTTCTTCTTCGCCTTTTCCAATGTACAGACGGTTTCGGCATTTTTCGTCAGCCCCTCAATCAGCCCTGGAGTGATTCCTTTGGGCTGACATTTGGTTTTGGCTACAAAAATTTTACGAATGGATGCCCTTCATACTCAACCTTTGCTATTTCTTTAGCAAAGGAAACTTTCAGGCTACTATCCTCCCTAGCTGCAATCTCCATTATTTCCGATTAAGTCCGACCAAAACCATAAACTGTTGAAATAAAGGAACTACCTACCTACCTGTCCTACCTCGACAGTTTAACACGAAGCATTATACCTGTCCTTAGATATTCTTGCCCAAATAAGGGTGATTTAAGTGCTTCCGTTTCTCTTTTTCTATGTATATCGGAACTAGTTACTGAATACGCAACTCTGCTTCTAATGCGACTAGATCACATTGGATGTTGTATAATGAAAGCTCAGAAACAAACTCTTGTGCTGAAACACGCCAAGGAGAAACGGAATTATTTATTTTGTTCAAACGACCGTCTGGTTGGGGGACTGTAAAGAGAGAGGATACCAGCCTGAATTTTCCCTTTCTAAAGAAATAGCAAAAGTTGAGTGCGAAGGACATCCGCTCGTAGCCAAAACTAAGTGTCAGCCCAAAGCAATCTACCCAGGGCTTATTGAGAGGCCGACGAAAAACGCCGCCCCGTCTGAAGTTCTAGAGGACACCTAAAAGTCCAATTTTCGTCAAAGGTAAAATGGCATACCGATACCTCAAGTAATTGTGTGGTGATCAAGAGTTTTGATCGTCTAAAATCTGGACCATCTTGTCAACAATAAATTAAATAATAGTTCGATTCCCGCCCGGGGGCGGATTTTATCCTGAACGGATAATAATCGTTCTCGGAACGGCTGGCTTTCTCCTATCCTGTCTTCCTTCTCTCTTCGATTTTGGGGCGATAAGACCTTGGCAGTCACAGTTCCCTCTGTCAAACCTCTTGAAAAAATAATTGTTCAGACTCAATACACCTGGATTTTCCTTGGCGTAGCAGTACGACCGCTTGATATGTTCAAGGTAAATTTACTCGTATAAGAATTGCATCATGGGTCAGTTCATGAATCTCTGTACGACTCGGTCAGGATTATATCCTATGAGTACGAGCAATGTAAATAATCTCTCTGTTTTTAGCACGATCTCAATCAGGGATGGATGGATACTTTTTTGAGCAGCACCCATCCGGATCCGGATTGCAAAGATAGTCACCCATTCGGGTGACAACCACGCGAAATAGTGATTAACATCAGTGATCCTTTGGGAAGTGAAGCTACGCCGTCTTTTCTTCTCCGCTGGTATTTAAACCAAATTGTTCTCACGAAGGATATATACCTAGTGCCTTTAAGTAGGGAAATATGTCTACCTACTTAATTAGGTAGGGTGGTAGGTATTGTCCTTCCAAGTTCCAAATTTGTGTTTTCTGGAAATACCACTGATTAAGCTCGAAAACTCGGAGACAACCCGATGGCACTCCCAGCAACCAACTGACCTGGATTCGGACGCCACTAGTTTCGAAAGCTTGAGGGCTGGTGAAACTAGAAGCCAGCCAAAATAGGAAGAAGAAGAAATTTCAACGAGCTTTATCCTTAATATTCACAGACCATGCCTTAAATTGAGAATCTCCGGGTGAACTTTGAAGTATGTTGTTGTGTTTTCTAGTTACATTATGTAATTGTCCTAGTAAGATACCTACTCGATACTTTAACTAAGGGGCTCAGAAATCTCCAGTAGCATGATGGAGACAGCTGACACTTGGCTGAAGTGCCATTAATTTTATTTATTTAACACATGCACGTATAATTATATGCTTTTTTCACTTGAGAATTGCAAGCTAACTCCTACTTATGTACTTATCCTTTCTAAATAATTATACAATCTATCAACTTGTCTTCTTTATTTCAGACTTTTGTAAATAATTAATTATGAACACTTTGTTTTGGTTATGTCCCCAGACGGTACAGGTACTCATAAGAGTACCATCTACTTGGGAAAAAAATTACCTAGGTATAAAGCAACACTACCCAAGTAGCAGATCAGTACGTAAAAAGTACCTATAAGTTCCTCTTGAGGTAATCAAGAAGATACTTATTTTATGCTAAGACAACACAGGACTAAAGAATCCCTTTACCCCACTAATAATAATAAGCTATTAACTACTATACTATTTAATTATTGTGGTCAAACCCTATAATAATGTTGAGGTTGAGGATAAAATTCCATACCTCTCCGGGGATTGAACCCACGCTCTCTCATTACCAGGTATCTTGATGACTTAACCACCGAGCTATCAGATGGTTAACTAAAAGTCTAAGATTTAATATTAACTAAAAGTGTAAGATAACTTATCTACAGCTGTTATATCATAATGCACATGTGAACGTATTTATTTCAGTCACATGGGTGAATTGAGTGCACTTATCAAGACTTAGATAAGTCCGGCATACTTTCATGTGGTTAACCAACTTGGTGCACTTAAGATTACGGTCCGGGTTTTAGTTATAGGCGCTTACTAAAGTAGCAATGTTTGTACGAATTAATGATCAATATAAAGAATCAATCAGATAATATTAGTAAAAAATCTGGTGTGAACATCACACGACTTTCCTTATCCTATTGAATGATGCTTATTTGAGTGTTCTTTTACCCTAACTTTTACAATATCTCTAACCGTTTTGTTGCTATAGCTGAAAACCGCCAAAATCGGTCGAAATCTGTCCAAAAGCGGTCAAATACCGCCAAGCGCAGCAATCATCTCAACCAAACATTTTGTGTTGCATTCTTGTCACATTTGTGAACTACATACCAAATTTCAAGTCTCTAGCTTATACCGTTCCCGACATTTGTGAACCATTAACAAGTAAGCATGTGAATAGTTGATCCCATGGGATTTTTCACGCCGAATCGAATGGTGAAACTTTTAGAACTGTCCGACTTACAGTTAAGTTTAATGTAATAGAAAAGTCGTGTGATGTTCACACCAGATTTTTTTTTTCTAAAGCACTGATTTGTAGACCCCAAAATAGACCGATTATCTCCCATCAATTTCCGTCGGTAGAGAATCTCTCCTCAGCGCCCTGGAAATCTAGAGTCACGCTACATTTCAATCTAGGGATGAGATATTAGGGGTATCTTCAACCCTCTGATTCCCCAGATGTTGAAATATTCTGTGACTAATTGTCGGGCCTAATCATTACTCAAAATCAGGCGTGTAATGAAGGGCGGTAGAATGTAGAGGGTAGAGATTTCACGTGAGGTGAGAGTATCACGGGAGATCATCCGAAATATGAGTAGGTAGGTATACCTAGATAAGGAGACCCTAGGTTTGTGATATCTGAGAAAAATGTGACATAAATAGACCGAAAATTGTATAGTTCATCGAAAACAATGCTTGTAGGTAGGTAGGTACGAGTAAGTTTTAAGTTCATCGAAAATTTCAGTTTGTAACCACCACTTTTGTCTATCCTTCTTGATGTATTTTGAAATGGGACCATGGGACACTGGTTAGGTACCATAATGCTTTATGCACGAAAGAAACAAGCTAACTATAAGGCCATAGGATCATATTTTTAATGTCCAGGATGATTTTCAATAGAGATACCTACCGACATGGGTACACAGTGTAGTTTCCAATAGGGATGTTGCGATATATCGAAAACCGATATATATCGATATATTTTTCGTCGATATATCGATATATATCGATATATTTTTTTGGATCCCTATCGCGCTTAGTTTAGGAAAAAAGTTATAGAAGCGAGATAGAAAAAAAAGTTATAGAACGTTTTTTGTTGGAAATGACCTCAGGATCAGGAATCTACCCTAGGATGTTGGTAATGTAGTCTAAACAAGGACTTATGTATTTGGTAGAGAATAGGTGTAAATTTTATAAATAAATGTGAAGCATCTTCATAAGAACCAAGGAGCCCCCCTCCTAAGTTAGGAGTTCTAACTTTTGACTGGCTGAAGATGGAAGGTTGAAAATGGCTGACGACAAGGCCGAGTTCAAATTTTCTCCTTTACTCTATAGACGAGACTCCGAAAATTTGGAGCATCCACAGGAACTAACACGGTATTTTTTTCGTTTCAGGAACAACCTGGACTCAAGAATTGGTCTGGCTTCTGGGCAACAACTTCGATTATGATACAGCCAAACAGAAGTTACTGCTACAGAGATTTCCGTTCTTAGAGTAAGTCTAAAATAGATTCAATTTGCATATAAATGACGATTCTGCGCTCTTGTGTAGCTCTAAAAACAATGTAAAACTTTCTTGGTACTTTCTTTTAATGAAAGTAAAAGGAACAATTGAACAAGGATATTGTTTGATTTTATCTAGGCTAGGTATTAATCTTTGAGTAATTAACCGCTTAGGTATTAAGATCATGGTTAAACCCAAATCAATGGCTAAATTAGAGTAGGTAGAGGGTTTTTGGGCTTACATCACAACAGACAGTTATGTTGAAGTCAGGCTAGGACGTTCTATACATAGAGCTTATTGGTCCAAAGTCTCCAAAGATCATTTTTGGAATGTTTCCCTTGTGTTATTGGAATCATCTCAAACTTGACAGTCAGTATAGTGCAGTTTGCGAAAGCATTCATAATCTCAGCAGTGACAAAATAATTGAGCTAGAGGGGTCATTTACAAGACTGATGAAGTTCAATCAAGTCAATTCCTGGGAAGTTTTACAGTTTCTCGGCAGTTAACGTTGAAATCAGAGTTAACAAAACAAACAAAAAGAATAATGTAGTGAATTTGTGTGATACGGTAGACGTACCAAGTACTTTATAGCTGGTCGTAAACCCTCGTTCCTTGAAAGTTAGAAGCGTGACACATGAAATCACGCAATAAAACGGACATGAGATATCTTTGATCTTTTTAATTCTTTTTAATAGTCGTAAATATTTTTATTGCTATAAATATTTTTATTGTCCTATTTAAATATATCTAGTTTGTTTGTATTTCGTGATATTGTAAATAGGTAGGTAGGTTACGCTCTAGTCAAACGTATCGTCGATTGACATCGATCAATATCGATCGACGAAGTGAATCTATGTTGTCGAGGCAGTGTGGACGGTTCAGTTGACGTCGATTGATCGTGATATTGTAAAGAACCGCCACAGTAAAGTACGCTACTCATTATAGGTAGGTCACGCTCTAGTCAAATATATCGTCGATTGACATCGATCAATATCGATCGACGAAGTGAATCTATGTTGTCGAGGCAGTGTGGACGGTTCAGTTGACGTCGATTGATGACCGGTCGACTATGTGTGGACACACCTTTATGCTCTTATTTACGATCTATGGGATTCACATCTATTTACAATCGATACCGTTCAAGTCACAATATGCTCACTACCTTCTGATCGAGTGTAAAATATTTCACCGTTTGTTGAACGTAGACAGATACTATAACTGGAGAGTGACCTGATAGTAGGAATGTGCTACAATATTTCGGAATATTCAAAGAATATGGAAAAAACACCAAATTAATGATGAATCAAAGAATCTTCGCTGGCCTAGTTAGCTTGGAGGGTAGCGTGTATGCCTTGTAAGCGCTAGTTCATGGGTTCGATTCCCGCCCGAGGTGGATTTTATCCTGAACGGATAAGATTCGTTCTTGGAACGGCTGGCTTTCTCCTATTCTGTCTTCCTTCTCTCTCCGCTTTCGGGACGATAAGGAAAATTTTAACAATGATGATTATTAAATTTTTGTCCACAGAGCTGTCAGCATTATCAATCAAAACGATCTGATCCAGGAAAACGGGACTCTATTTGGTGACACAATCTCATTCGTTCAAGAACAGCAATCACCTAGATTTATCAAATCACATCTACCAGTCCAACTGTTACCTAAGGATATTTGGGTCAAGAAACCAAAGGTTGGTGAGCTTTTCTTTCTTGTACATTCGCTCCGCAATCAGCGTTCATGTGGCGTTAAACAGAGGGTTAACCTTCTAGATAGGGAAGTAAACAAAAAGCTAATAAAAGATTAAAGTAATGCTCGTTTTAATACGAAGTCGCAGTTGGCTTCAATTCGCAATCAGCGTTCATGTGGCGTTAAACAGAGGCTTAACCTTCTAGATAGGGAAGTAAACAAAAAGCTAATAAAAGATTAAAGTAATGCTCGTTTTAATACGAAGTCGCAGTTGGCTTCAATTCTGGATTGAACTGGATATTAAGTATATATAGTATATATAGCTCAATCCTAGATTGATCTCAATTCTCACTTGGTAAACCCCCCTATTATTGTTTTTCTTTAAAATTATTACAATGTGATTTATTATCAATCAAATATGCGAGTAGGTACCTATACGTAAGGTACAAGACCATGTTTAGAATGCGATAGTTTCAGTCCTATACTGCCAGTATAAACAAGGTATATCTAATCTATTCTAATCAAGCCCAGGATGAAAATGGCTCTATGAATTTACTCTGTAGTCATTAGGGCGTTTTTCATGGTGCATGCATTCTTTTTCTATTCTACGAGTATATTGTGCATCTGATCATTTTTCAGATCATCTACGTAACTCGAGAGCCCAAGGATGCTGCAGTGTCCTATTTTCATCATCACAGATTGTGGAATGGATATGAGGGATCCTTTGATGATTTTATGAAAGCGTTTCTTGAAGACAAAGGTAAAGTCAAAGCATGTTTTCAAAGGTGCACTAGAATAGAAAGCATTTCACCAGGCTTACGCACGTATAATCGAAAAACCTCATTTCTCTTGGTAGAAACCTCATTTCTCTGGCTAATAAATGAGGCCTGATCTGGAAGAAGGGCATAACTGCAAAAACACAGATTCGAGATAATCGCGTTTGAAGTTTTCATTTTCATATGAACACCATGTTAGAGGGTTCATATAATTGGCCATAACTTGTCGTAGAAAAGAGATAGAAAGATGATCCTTTCACAGTTGTGTTCAGAACGAAATTTGTTATCCAAAAATGCAGACTCCCGGAAAAGGGCGTAAGTGACGTTACGCCCTTTTTCCAGATCACGCTTCTTGATCCCGGTTTGTTTATTTTAACCAAATGTGCAGGTGATTTCACATTTTTTTCCATAACAGAAGCTTAATTCGCATCTAGCTAGAAAAATAGGTCTTTTATTTTATGTCAAATGTATAAAATTAATGAACATTAAATTAAATTTTGTTTTCAGTCGTCTACAGTCCATTCTGGAGTCATGTAAATAGCTACAAAAAACTTGCCAAGCACATGCCCAATGTCCTGGTCAATTCTTACGAAGACATGCAATTGGTAAGTTTAGGGCTCAAAATAAAAATCTGATTGGTTATAATTTCAAACTTTTTAGCCCATCAGATTGTTTAAACCTAGAGTTAAATTCACACCAAGTTTAAAATTCAGATTGTAGTTGGCATAAGTCTGGTCAATTCTTACGAAGACATGCAATTGGTAAGTTTAGGGCTAAAATAAAAATCTGATTGGTTAATTTCAAACTTTTTAGCCCATCAGATTGTTTAAACCTAGAGTTAAATTCACACCAAGTTTAAAATTCAGATTGTAGTTGGCATAAGGAGGCAGGTCTACATTATCTTGTTAATATGTTGATCCATTTTTGGATGTAGAGCCTAAAGACCTAGAGGCAAATAGAATCTCCACTAACGATGGCAAATAGAGAAACATATAATGCTCTCAATATACAATCTAAGATTGAACTCAATCCTAAATCACCAGATAATTCGAGTTGGTAAGCCTCGATAATCAGCTGATTAACAATAATCGGAGCTTAACCAGTCGGTTAAGTGCAATTGATAAACTGGCCCTCAGCCATATTATTTTTATTATTTAATTTTATTAAGATGCGTCAACAGAATTACGTAGTTTGTATATCTCGTTGTTTGATTTGGTTGGAATCATATTCCATTTCCTTTCCAGAACTTGCCAGAGGTGATCAAGAAGACGGCCAAATTCCTAGAGAAGCCCATCTCGGACAAACAATTGAAGAAGTTGTATTTCCTTTCCAGAACTTGCCAGAGGTGATCAAGAAGACGGCCAAATTCCTAGAGAAGCCCATCTCGGACAAACAATTGAAGAAGTTGACAAACCATTTGAGTTTCGACAGTATGAAGAACAACCCCGCCATCAACGGCGAAGAATTCATCAAGGATGTGATTGTCAAATATGACATGCCCAGAGATGATCCAGAGTTGACTTTCATCAGGAAGGGAATCATGGGGAGTTGGAAGAAGGAAATGAGTCCGGAACTAGTCAAGAAGTTTGACGAATGGACTGAAATGAACGGAATCGAGGATGATGATCAAGAGAATAAAGTGAAAGTTTGAGAAGAAAACGAAATGGTGAACTCTAAACGATTGGTTGCGGAACTAAAATGTTCTAAAATGATAATCTTGAAACGATGCGATGTGTTTCCAATAATGATATTTCCAATAATGTGGAAGATTTCGTGAAGGTTTGGTCCATTGTACAGAACATTTTATAAATATTGTCACAAACTCATAAAAATTAATTATAGGTACCAATCTACTATTTAATAATTATTAAAATATTATTAATTCCGTTCGGATAATGATAAATTTCTGATACATCCTTATAGCAAAGAAACCACGAAATGACCTAACTTTGGTTGATGAAAATTGTCTCTAGTTTTCCGAGTTCACCATGAAAGACCAGAAACCATATTATCCGATAACCTTTTACTTTATCAGTGTATCACTGTATAATCTCTATTTATTGGGATTTTACCCATTACTTTATTACCTAAGTACTTATAAATAGGTATACATTATACTTTTTAGCTGAATTCCCACTAGGGATGAGCTATTTTTACTTTTTCACGCACACATTTTCCGCTTTCATATTCAGTTATTCCATTCTTTAATTCTACTTCCCATTTTTCACAAAAGAAAACAGTTGAAGTATGTTTTGCTTGATTCATGAAGTCGAGTAAATTATTTTATTTATAATAAGTATATTGAATAAGATATATTTATGTACAGAGTTGGCTATAGTGCATCAGGTTTATTGGCCAGATTTATGGAGGATCAGATATTCCTTATACGAATATCTAATTATAATAATGTATTGAATAAAAATTTAACAAATGAACTATTATTATTATTACTCAAAATACGTCCTGACAAATTCATCCAGCATCAAATCTTGTGAGATCATCAAATTATTTGCACAGGACCTGGAATCGAATCGCTATCTTCGTGCGTAAAGAGCCAAGTACGTATGCTGTTCAACATGAACGCATGAACCAGTCACCAACACGATTATTGTCCATGCTAAACTTTGCTTAACTAAAGTGATGTGATCTGTTGTATTGAACGCGAAGGGAATGAAGAGTTTAAAAAAGAAAGAAATTAATGATGGAAAGGTGAAAAATGGGAAGTAGAATTAAAGAATGGAATAACTGAATATGAAAGCGGAAAATGTGTGCGTGAAAAAGTAAAAATAGCTCATCCCTAGTGGGAATTCAGCTAAAAAGTATAATGTATACCTATTTATAAGTACTTAGGTAATAAAGTAGGTAATGGGTAAAATCCCAATAAATAGAGATTATACAGTGATACACTGATAAAGTAAAAGGTTATCGGATAATATGGTTTCTGGTCTTTCATGGTGAACTCGGAAAACTAGAGACAATTTTCATCAACCAAAGTTAGGTCATTTCGTGGTTTCTTTGCTATAAGGATGTATCAGAAATTTATCATTATCCGAACGGAATTAATAATATTTTAATAATTATTAAATAGTAGATTGGTACCTATAATTAATTGTATGCGTTTGTGACAATATTTATAAAATGTTCTGTACAATGGACCAAACCTTCACGAAATCTTCCACATTATTGGAAATATCATTATTGGAAACACATCGCATCGTTTCAAGATTATCCACAGAACATTTTAGTTCCGCAACCGCGAGAGAGAGAGAAAGAGATACATAGAAGGAGAGAGGGTAGAGAAGTGCAAAGGAGAGAGTGAGATAGGAGATAATCACAGAGTGGAGACAAGTTCAAGGTCACACGACGCGTGTACGCAATGGTTTCCAGTGAGTGAGAGGGAAAACGGTTTCGAGTGAGGGAGTGAGTGAGAGGGAAAATCAGAAAATATTTGAGAGAGAGAGAGAAAATCAGAAAATGTTTCGATTTCTCTAATAGTCCATGCAAAATTAGATAAAATCAGAAAATATATTATTTGAATTTCCCTAATAGTCCATGCAATATTGCAAAATTAGGTTGTACCTAGGTACTTCATCGATTTTGTTTTTATTTTTAAGAATATTAGGTAGGTACCTATGTATATTTGTACAAGAATTATTGTTAGGTACGAGTGTGTCTTATTCAATTATTCATAAACTTTTGCATCTCTACCGATTTCTTGAAAGAATGGCACATCCACCAATTTTATATGTTTAGCTAGGTAGTAGGTAGGAGAATTTTTATGCTCCACACAATTAGGTTTATTTTGGATCTCCACCATTTTTACTTTCCTTATCCTATAGGAAGGAAAGTAATGTAATCGGGTCAAATTTTCGATGGTCAGTTTTTAGTGTCAAAACACGTTTTGAGGTCCCTAGAGCCTAAATCCAAAGTTTCAGCCATTGGTCCGTGTGTCTGTCTGTCAAAATATCTCGAGAACGGTAAGAGCTAGAGACTCGAAATTTGGTATGTAGATGTCAAATGTGACAAGGATGCGACACGAAACTTTTGATTAAGACCGGTGCAACGGTTGGCGGCATTTTACCGCTTTTTGGCGGTTTTCGGTGTAATTTAACAATATCTCGGGAACGGTACAAGCTAGAGACTTGAAATTTGGTATGTAGTTAACAAATGTGACAAGGATGCAACACAAAATGTTTGGTTGAGATTTTTTTGTATGTTTAGCCAGCTGTTAGACAGGTTTTCCGGCCAGTTTATCGGCGGGTTCGGTCGTAG